>NC_134902.1:39808239-39833239 GCF_041734735.1 Babylonia areolata
GGTGTGCTGGCTGTTTGGTGTGCCCGCTGGCTGTTTGGTGTGCCCGCTGGCTGTTTGGTGTGCTGGCTGTTTGGTGTTCCTGCTGGCTGTTTGGTGTGCCCGCTGGCTGTTTTTGTGGTGGTGGTGGTAGTGGGTGGGTGTGTTGGATGCTTGGGTAGGTCGGTTGTATGCTTAGTAAGTTGGTTGATTGGTTGGTTGGTTGAATTGGTGGATGGATGGTTGAATTGTCTTTGGATGGATGGATGATTCCTTGGTCTTTTGGTTAGCTGGCTGGTTGCTTGGCTGCCTTGTGTGGGTGAGTGGATGGATGGATGATTCCTTGGTCTTTTGGTTAGCTGGCTGGTTGCTTGGCTGCCTTGTGTGGGTGAGTGACTGGGTGTGTGGGTGAAATAGTTCACCTCGTGTTCTGGGCAACTGGTCGGTACGTTGGTTGGTTCATGTGTTCGTTGCAGACTGACAGGTGAGTTGAGTGAGGGTGGGACAGCAGTGGATGGAGGACTGTGTGGATCACAAGGTGACAGGTGAGATGAGTGAGGGTGGGACAGCAGTGGATGGAGGACTGTGTGGATCACAAGGTGACAGGTGAGATGAGTGAGGGTGGGACAGCAGTGGATGGAGGACTGTGTGGATCACAAGGTGACAGGTGAGTTGAGTGAGGGTGGGACAGCAGTGGTCGGTTGGAGGACTGTGTGGATCACAAGGTGACAGGTGAGATGAGTGAGGGTGGGACAGCAGTGGTTGAAGGACTGTGTGGATCACAAGGTGACAGGTGAGTTGAGTGAGGGTGGGACAGCAGTGGATGGAGGACTGTGTGGATCACAAGGTGACAGGTGAGTTAAGTGAGGGTGGGACAGCAGTGGATGGTTGGAGGGTGTGTGGATCACAAGGTGACAGGTGAGTTGAGTGAGGGTGGGACAGCAGTGGATGGTTGGAGGACTGTGTGGATCACAAGGTGACAGGTGAGATGAGTGAGGGTGGGACAGCAGTGGATGGTTGGAGGGTGTGTGGATCACAAGGTGACAGGTGAGTTGAGTGAGGGTGGGACAGCAGTGGTTGGAGGACTGTGTGGATCACAAGGTGACAGGTGAGTTGAGTGAGGGTGGGACAGCAGTGGTTGGAGGACTGTGTGGATCACAAGGTGACAGGTGAGTTGAGTGAGGGTGGGACAGCAGTGGTTGAAGGACTGTGTGGATCACAAGGTGACAGGTGAGTTGAGTGAGGGTGGGACAGCAGTGGTTGAAGGACTGTGTGGATCACAAGGTGACAGGTGAGATGAGTGAGGGTGGGACAGCAGTGGTTGGTTGGAGGGTGTGTGGATCACAAGGTGACAGGTGAGTTGAGTGAGGGTGGGACAGCAGTGGTCGGTTGGAGGACTGTGTGGATCACAAGGTGACAGGTGAGTTGAGTGAGGGTGGGACAGCAGTGGATGGAGGACTGTGTGGATCACAAGGTGACAGGTGAGTTGAGTGAGGGTGGGACAGCAGTGGTTGGTTGGAGGACTGTGTGGATCACAAGGTGACAGGTGAGTTGAGTGAGGGTGGGACAGCAGTGGATGGAGGACTGTGTGGATCACAAGGTGACAGGTGAGATGAGTGAGGGTGTGACAGCAGTGGTTGGTTGGAGGACTGTGTGGATCACAAGGTGACAGGTGAGTTGAGTGAGGGTGGGACAGCAGTGGATGGAGGACTGTGTGGATCACAAGGTGACAGGTGAGTTGAGTGAGGGTACGACAGCAGTGATTGGAGGACTGTGTGGATCACAAGGTGACAGGTGAGTTGAGTGAGGGTGGGACAGCAGTGATTGGAGGACTGTGTGGATCACAAGGTGACAGGTGAGATGAGTGAGGGTGGGACAGCAGTGATTGGAGGACTGTGTGGATCACAAGGTGACAGGTGAGATGAGTGAGGGTACGACAGCAGTGGTTGAAGGACTGTGTGGATCACAAGTTACAGGTGAAATGAGTGAGGGTGGGACAGCAGTGGATGGAGGACTGTGTGGATCACAAGGTGACAGGTGAGTTGAGTGAGGGTGGGACAGCAGTGGTTGGAGGACTGTGTGGATCACAAGGTGACAGGTGAGTTGAGTGAGGGTGGGACAGCAGTGATTGGAGGACTGTGTGGATCACAAGGTGACAGGTGAGTTGAGTGAGGGTGGGACAGCAGTGGTCGGTTGGAGGGTGTGTGGATCACAAGGTGACAGGTGAGTTGAGTGAGGGTGGGACAGCAGTGGATGGAGGACTGTGTGGATCACAAGGTGACAGGTGAGTTGAGTGAGGGTGGGACAGCAGTGGATGGAGGACTGTGTGGATCACAAGGTGACAGGTGAGTTGAGTGAGTGTGGGACAGCAGTGGATGGAGGACTGTGTGGATCACAAGGTGACAGGTGAGTTGAGTGAGGGTGGGACAGCAGTGGTCGGTTGGAGGACTGTGTGGATCACAAGGTGACAGGTGAGTTGTTCAGTTGACAGTAAGTCCTAAAGTGTGGAGTACGAGTGGTGGCCCAGGATTAACACGGAGGACGGTGGCTGAATGGTTCAGACGCTCAGCTGTCAATACAGAGTCCGTGAGGGTGTGGGTTCGAATCCCGCTCTCGCCCTTTCTCCCATGTTTGACTGGAACATGAAACTGAGCGTACAGTCATTCGGATAAGATGATAAACCGAGGTCCCGTGTGCAGCACGCACTTGGCGCACTGATAAAGAACCCATGGCAACGAGAGTATTGTACTGTCCTCTGGCAAAATTTTGTAAAATGAAATCCACTCTGATAGGTACACAAATATATAAGCATGCACTCAAGGCCTGACAAGTGCGTTGGGTTATGCTGCTGTCAGGCATCTGCCTAGCAGATGTGGTGTAGCGTATATGGATTTGTCCGAACGCAGTGACGCCTCCTTGAGAAACTGAAACTGAAACTAACACGACTTGCCTAGAAAGCGAGAGAATCTGAACGAAAGGGATCGGTTACCACACTCACCAGTATCGTCTGCCCCTCCACTAGATTTCAGTGGTGGTCTGGACAGTGATCACTGGGATGGGCCGACACCCCAAGGACCCGTGTGCAGCATGCTCTTGGCGCACCAACAAGAACACACGGCAGTAAAAGTGATCTCCCAGCAGAAAGTTCTGTAGAAATGGTCACTTTGATAGGAAAACAAACACACTTGGAGAAAGAAAGAAAGGGTGGCGCTGTACTGTAGCGACGCGCTATCCCTCGGGCGGGGGACGGGGGGGGGGGGGACAGCCCGAATTCAACATAGGAGAAATCTGTTGGGACAAAGAGTAATGCAGTACAATACAATACAATAAATACAATACAATACAATACAAAATACAATACAATACAATACAATACAATGCAGTAACCTGAACACTGACCTCGACACTTTTCTTCATCAATTATATTTTCATGATTCAAATCCTCTCCTGGAGCTCATTCAGTTGACTCTCGTTTATTTACAATGAATCGGATTTGACCACTGACCACCACGCAACATGATACAACACAGACCTTGGGGAATTTCGACCTGGTAGAATAGACCACTGACCACCACGCAAAATGATAAAACATAGACCTTGGGGAATATAGACCTGGTAGAATAGACCACTGACCACCACGCAAAATGATAAAACATAGACCTTGGGGAATATAGACCTGGTAGAACATATTCTTGGGGCAGTACAGACTTGAGGAAACACAGACCTGGGGAAAGAGACACGAGCGAACACACACACACACAAACAAACAAACAAACAACACACACACACACACACACACACACACAAACAACACACACACACACACACACACACACACACACACACACAAACAAACAACACACAGCACACACACACACACACACACACACACACAAACAAACAAACAAACACACAGCACACACACACACACACACACACACACACACACACACACACACACACACACACACCTTCTTCCACTTTTCCCAGTGACCCCACAGAAGCAGCAAGGGGAAGGAAGGAAGGAAGGGAGGAGGTGAGGACGTCCCACTGTTCGCACGGCTTGCCCTCACAGGGACTGGGCGCCCGCCATCCACACCACGTGACGGCGGAGGTCAAGCAAGGGGAGATAAGTGGAGTAATTATACCTGGGTGATCTGCCCCTGTCACGCACTGACGGTGAACTGATGTAAAGGTTACTTCATTTCCGCCAGCAACGAAAGTACAATGTAGAAGACGTTTCTGTTGTTGGTATTGGATTCTGTACACACACTACAAAATAATAAACTCATTGTCTGTGTATTTGCATACATCTGTCGGTCGGTCGGTCTTTCGGTCTGTCTGTTTCCATACCCGAATCTCTGTCTCTGTCGGAGTGAACAGCGGAGTGAACAAAGCGATGGACTGTCAATCTAAGGATCTCGGGTTCGAATCTCGGTAACGGCGCCTGGTGGGGAAAGGGTGGAGATTTTTCCGATCTCCCAGGTCAACATAATTATGTGCAGACCTGCTTGTGCCTGAACCCCCTCCGTGTATACGCAAGCAGAAGATCAAATACGCACGTTAAAGATCCTGCAATCCATGTCAGCGTTCGGTGGGTTATGGAAACACGACCATACCCAGCGTGCACACCCCAGAAAACGGAGTATAGCTGTCTACATGGCGAGGTAAATAAAAAAAAAAAAAGGTCATACACGTAAAAATGCTACTTATCCGTCCGAGTGTGTATGTGTTCGTGCCTGAAATCTGATCGAATGACACAGGAAATGAATGATGAGCACCCAGTGGCAGCCGCCATTCGTCTCTACCCAGGTAGGCAGCCTGTTCTGCAATTTTTTTTTTTTTTATGACTCCGTGTTTGTAAAGCACTTAGAGCTTGGCCTCCGACCGAGGAAAAGCGCTATATAAGTATCTACATCATTCATTCATTCAATGGTCATGTACGTAAAGCCCACCGGTACACACGAGTGAACTAGAGACTTTGCAGCCTTGGTACGTAGAAGACGAAAAACACTTTCTTTTTTTCTTCCAGCACTGAAATGTAAACTTCGAGGTCGACTGGACAGTGAAGAGAGTCATTTAAAATCGAACAAAGTTTTATAACTCGTTCCATGTATCACATTCTGACTGACAGTGTCCCATGATATTTTGGATACTATCATTAAACTATGACGTATAGCACGGAAATCAATTATAAAAGTGCCATTATGTACGTGCCATGTGTGCTGAAGATAAGTCATGTCCAAACGTTTAGTTATGCCAGTCTAAAGAAAAGAGAAGACGATGGAGGAGAAAAAGGAAAACGACGAGGAAAACAGAACAGCCGACCTATGTCGAAGAGAAACAAGAAGAAGAGGAAGATGATAACGAAGAAGAGGAAGAAGAAAAGAAGAAAAATACAACCAAAAAAAGACAAAAAAAAGGGAAAAAAAGGAAGGCACACACGAAACTGATGCTGCTGATGGTACGGACAGGTCTCCAGTGTTGTTCATCCGCCTTAATTCTTTGTGTGTGTGTGTGTGTGTGTGTGTGTGTGTGTTATTACCATGCTTCTTATTGTGTGTCACGCTCTATAAGAGAGCGGACTAGAAACCCCCACCCAACCCAGGGTTCACATACATTTATTTAATCACACACAGAGCTTGCCAAAAAAACAATAACCACAACCCCGGCTGCAACAACACTTAAATGACAACAGAATGGATAAATAATAACACACACACACAAAAAAAAAAAAAACCACAGAGCTTTAACACACGGCCGTCCAGCGGCAAACAGTCCGTAGAATGCTACCAGTGAACTAAAGACGTTTGATGAATACATAAACTGAAGCACTGCACAACACAAGAGGAAAACGACGACTTCGACGGTGAAAACTGAAAAGTGATGAAGACGAAACAAGAGCACAAATGACGACGGTGATGAGAAGAGGGCAGCAGGAAGGGCAGCAGGAAGGCCGCAGACATCCACAGCACCAACGCTGTCCGGCCAACACAGGCTGAAGAGAGGAAAGCACTGGAAGTGGGACGCTGCAAACTGTATGAATTATATTATCCTTCTGGAAGGATTACCCCTGCCCCCCCCCACCCCCCCACCCTCAATGAACGTGCAAGATAGTGATGAACAAAAGATTTAACGAAACTGAAACAGCATTATAAAATATCACTATAAAATTCCGTTCGACAGCTCCCTACTTCACATTCACTAGTGAACACATTTTCTGAAAGATATTGTACATAAGACGTTGAAAACTGGGGAAAAAAACCTGATAGTTTAGAAAACATATCAATGATAATTTGACCTTGTGAACATAACGAAAATAGAAACATTCTTACAATAATAGTAAAGGGGTTCACAAGGAAATGCTAGTGGCTGAAATACTTTAAACATACTTAATAAATCCCAGTAACCATTATTTTTAAAAGTTATGCTTAAAATATTATCACAACAGAGGAAAACAATACAAGCCTGACTTTTAGCATTAACCCTCAAATCCCAATAAACAAAATCAAACATCTGGCATCTTAACAGAACAGGACAAATGAACAAAGAAACAGCACTTATAACAGCCAACTGACAAGTACAAACTACAACAGGTAAGTTCAACAATGCAACAGCGAACTCACCTGCCAACCGGGTACTAAAACCTAGTACCCTGACGCTGGAAATTAAAAAAAAACAAAGACGAGACACATCCAGCAGGGCACTCTTACCCTTTTTGCTGCAGCACACAGAACACGGAAAACATGGCCACCCGGGGGAAAACTTATCCCCACGTGAGGGTGCCAACTGGGCAAAAAGCCCCAAACCCAACAGGCACAACCTAAGGCCGCGGGCGAAAAGCCTAGAGAAGTGTCACTGACAGAACACAGAGACTTTAAACTCTGCTCAGCAGTGACACAAACACACAAACGAGACTTCCCGATTGCACGTAAAAAACGCACAACCGGGAGCTAACGCACACTGAATGAATGCTCGAATGGGAGAGGGTAAATGGGGAAGGTACTGCACAAAACAGTCCACACGAGATTGTCATGAGTTGTGACAGTGTGTAATGTAGACCCGGTTTCAGGGCGGGGACTGGATGTAAAAAAAATAGCACGCCAGTGTTTATCTGTTATCCTCGAAAATACAGAATTTTGTTTTGTCTTGTCTTGTCTCTCTCTTACTATAAAAAAAAAGTCGCACGCTATTTTTTGGGGGGTGGCAGAGACATACGGTAAACTTGACGCTGAAAACAATACCGTAAGTTGTGGGACCTTCCCAAATCACTCCTCCCCCCCTCCCCACCCCACCCCCAACCACCCACCCCAACCCCTCGCCCCCTGCAACCACCCCTCACCCTCACACACACACTCCTAAATCTCAACAAGGATGGAGCTTTGGGTATTAACTCACTTGGAATGCATGCAGCCCCTGCTGCGGTAGCAACAACTCCACCCACACTCTGATCCCTCTGCCCCAGTGTCCCCCCCACCCCTCCCCCCACCCCATTTCACACCTCCCTCCCTCCCCCACTGCCCCCACTCACCATGCCCCCTCCCCCTCCGCCCCTCCCGCCACCCACACCGTGCCAGCCATGTGACCCTCCTGCACCAAGTTCCTTGTTGGAATTCTGACTGCAGGTCTTCACTGTCGCCTTTCTTTCCACACTCTCGGCTTGTGTCAGCTGTGCACGTGCAGCAAAGTGTCACCGAGTACACTCCTCCATGTCCACTGACTCCCTGTGACATCCTTCCAACACACCGTCACCCCCCCTCATCCCCCCCCCACACACACACCTCTGACATCCTTCCAACACACCGTCACCACCACCCCTTCCCCCATCCCCCCCCCCGACACACACACACACTCCACTACTTTCTTCCATTTCCACTGACTCCCTCTGACATCCCTCCAACACACCGTCATCCCCCCGCCCTCCGCCCCCACTCCCACCCCCCCACCCCCCACCCCTCCCCACACACACACACACACAACACACCGTCAAACCCCCCCCACACACACACACATACACCCATATCCCCCCCTTCACACACCTACTTTAATTTCCCCCCACGTCTACTAACTCCCCTCTGACATCCACCACCCGACACAAACACATCAGCACATCCTCGTTTCTTTCCCACGCTACCTAGGTTATATATATATATATATATATATATATATATATATATATATATATATATATATATAGTGTGTGTGTGTGTGTGTGTGTGTGTGTGTGTGTGTGTGTGTGTGTGTGTGTGTGTGATAATGATAATCATCATCATCAGCATCAGCATCATCATAATGAATATCTGGACGCCCTATCTCCGGAGAGCCCAGAGCGTTTACAAATAAATACAATTACACATACATACATTGATGCAGATACACTTCATAACATTCATTTGCCTTTTCGCAGCTCTGTGACAAAATAAACAGGTCACACACACACACACACACACACACACACACACACACACACCACACATTCATACCAATACAGCCCCATTCCTCTCACCACCCACCAACAATCACAGACACACACACAGGGCGGGAAAACTAATCACAACAACTGTGGAAAACGTTTTGAGAGCTGATTTGACTGAGGACAAAGACTGGGCGTGTCGGACAGAACAAGGGAGTTTGTTCCAGATGACACGTCCAGTGAAAGAGAAAGCACGTTCCCCAAGGAGTTTCTATCGCCTGCGTGTGTCGACTGCCAAAGCAGCTGCTGTACGGAGAACTGTGTCAGGACAAGAGCTCAGGTGGAGGGCAGAAAAAACGCTACAAAGACTGCCTCAAAGCGTCCTTCAAAGACCTGGGCGTCGACATCAACACTCTTGCGCTGGAACGTCCAGCTTGACGCTGGAAAATCACTACAGGAGCCCGTGCAGCTGAAGCCAGGCGTATCTCCGAGGTGCAACAATAGCGTGCTGTGCGCAAGGCCCGAGCAGCATCCACTGCCACTCACTTGTGTCCCACATGTGGACGAGCCTTCACTACCCACATCGGCCTCATCAGTCACCTCCGGACCCACAGCCACCGATCTTCCACCTGATATCTGAAGCCATGGTCATCTTCGAATCCGAAGGACGAACGTCATGTGTGTGTGTGTGTGTGTGTGTGTGTGTGTGTGTGTGTGTGTGTGTGTGTGTGTGCAGAGAGAGAGAGAGAGAAAATCCAAGCCCATGTGTCCTCGTTTTCCACAAAGAAGAGGAAGAAGAGTGAGGGAAAAAAGTTTCCACCTTAAAAACTGACTTGTGCTTGGTGTGGGGTGGTGGTTTAAAACATCCCTCATTTATGCTGATTCTAGCTATTTGGTTCCTCTACAAGGGAGGTAAATATGCACGGTAAGCGACAGCTGTTGGGCACCGTGTACTGCTCCTCAGGCTTGCTACCTGCTCCTGACTGCTGACCAGACAAACACTGAAGCCAAGAAAAACTCTACACAGCTCTGTAGAGAGGGAGCAGGGGACGAGTGGGGGAGGGGTGGGGGGAGAGACCTCCCCCTGTCGCCCCCCCCCCCCCCCCCCACCCCACCGAAAAAAAACAAAAAAAAACAACCCTGCTAGAACTCACACTTTTGTCACTGTCAAGCGCATTCCGAACAACGTTGCTCGAGTCACGTGCGTTCAAGGGGCCCGTGCTCTGACGTCATGAGTCATGGTGACGGACTCAGCCAATCAGGAGACAGCTCCCGCAGTGTGTGCACGTGCAGCCTGGTGAGGACGGTCAGTGAAGAAAGAAACAGCGACAAGAAAAAGATGTGGTGGACACAGTTGACAGGCCATGCTTTTGGCAGTGGGACACCAACATGATGTGGTCTTGTCGTGCTAATGGTCCCTTACTGCTGGGCTGGAGGGACTGTATTGATCTCCTGTCTGCACTTCTCTCCCTTTGGTCATTTCCGGGAGGGGGGGGGGGGGTCCGCAATGAGGCGTTGCAAGCCCGGACACAAGGGAGATCATCATGCCGCTCTTCCTTTTCTTTTGACGCAAGGGGAACAATTCATGGTCTGGAGGAAGGGAGATCATTTGTAGTGTTCTCTAAGGACTGAGAGAAATGTCTCCTTTAGGGGAGGGTGTCTCCTTTAGGGGAGTGTGTCTCCCCCCCTCCTTTTTTCCCCCTAGTGGTGCGATTAGATCTTAACTTGATGGATTTTTGATGCTGCACCTTCCTCCACCACAGTCAGTCTGGTTAATTCTTTTTTTTTTTTCCCCCAAACAAGAGCAGGAAGGTTTTCACGAACAAAATACAAATACCGAAATGGTTGTACACATTGTGAACAGTTACAGAGGAACATTTGACTGAACCTTTTGTTGTTTTTGAAGAAGTTAGAATGGTTATGCAAACAATGTGGTGATTGTCACAGTTATGAGATCTGAGATCATAATATCAGTTTGTTCCCTTCATAATTCAGCTCATGATGATAGAAATTTTTGAAAATTAGGTTTGAGCATGTGTGGTTCCATCTGCGCATCGGTGTGTTTCTCAAAGGAGTTACACTGAATCAACAAGGCGGACGTGTTCAAAAAATATTTTCAAAGTTTATCGGAACAGCACTTTGTTAAGTTTTCATTGTCCATAATTATGACCATTGTTTTAGTAAGACTGGTTCTTCCTTTGTTTCGCTCATAGTCTTTTTATTAAAACCCACCTCTTCCCAAAATAGCCTCCATTGCCTGCCCTTCCTTGTCTCTAGTTTCTACAGTTTTAGAGTTATGCATGCGTGTGAATGACTGGTGCGAAAGCGCTTTGATTTGTCTCTGCACAAGATTCAGCGCTATATAAATACCATTATTATTATTATTATTATCATCACTATGTGTAGATATGCTATTCACATACTGAGCAAAAGGGCAGAGGAAACAACAAGAACCAGTGCTGCGTTCAAAACTGGGCACAGGGATGGAATGTGCAATTCGCTCTGTTTTGACCTTGTGGGTTTCAATGTGACTTTGTCCAGAGAATTCACTGGGTCACCTTGACAACCGTCCTTTCTAACTCACCTGTCACAATGGTGACTCTTTGTTACAACTTTCGCCCCAGCATGGGCCATGCTTTGAAAAAACCTGTCTCTGTCTCTGTATCTCTGTCTCTGTCTCTCCCTCTCTCCCTCCCTCCGTCTCTCTCCCTCTCTCTCTCCCCTAATGTCTATTTGTCGGTCTCATGTACGTGCATACACACACTGAAGATTCAATATTTCAGATTCCAACTTTGGTTGGGGTATGGGTGGGGGAATAAACCATCAAAATATAAACGCTTAACCAATAAACTGTATGTGTACATACATAAATATCAAACATTGCGAAACACCAAGTCAAGCAAGCAGATCGTCAGGTATGATGCACACAGTGACGGCGATTTCTCGCAGAAAGTAGTTCCTGATCTGACAGTACAGAACAACACACCAGCCACAATGATGTGTAATGATGGGATGGAGACACACTTTTCTTTGTTTTGCTCCTTGTGGATTTTTCTTTCTTTCATTCTTTCTTTCTTTCTTTCTTTGTTTTTCACGATGATGGCGGAGTTTTTTGCTGGTCTTGATGACGTCCCGCCGGGGCAAGTCAGCGTCGTTACCTTTCTCTGCTGCTGGTCCCACGGTGTGTCGTTACCGCTTGTTTTGTTTCCCGCTTGTTTTGTTTCCCGCTTGTTTTGTTTTGTTTCCCACTTGTTTTGTTTTGTTTCCCGCTTGTTTTGTTTTGTTTCCCGCTTGTTTTGTTTTGTTTCCCACTTGTTTTGTTTTGTTTCCCGCTTGTTTTGTTTTGTTTTGTTTCCCGCTTGTTTGTTTCCCGCTTGTTTTGTTTTGTTTTGTTTCCCGCTTGTTTTGTTTTGTTTTGTTTCCCGCTTGTTTTGTTTTGTTTCCCGCTTGTTTTGTTTTGTTTTGTTTCCCGCTTGTTTTGTTTTGTTTCCCACTTGTTTTGTTTTGTTTCCCGCTTGTTTTGTTTTGTTTTGTTTCCCACTTGTTTTGTTTTGTTTCCCGCTTGTTTTGTTTTGTTTCCCGCTTGTTTTGTTTTGTTTCCCGCTTGTTTTGTTTTGTTTCCCGCTTGTTTTGTTTTGTTTTGTTTCCCGCTTGTTTTGTTTTGTTTCCCACTTGTTTTGTTTTGTTTCCCGCTTGTTTTGTTTTGTTTCCCACTTGTTTTGTTTTGTTTCCCGCTTGTTTTGTTTTGTTTTGTTTCCCGCTTGTTTTGTTTTGTTTCCCGCTTGTTTTGTTTTGTTTCCCGCTTGTTTTGTTTCCCGCTTGTTTTGTTTTGTTTTGTTTCCCGCTTGTTTTGTTTTGTTTCCCGCTTGTTTTGTTTTGTTTCCCGCTTGTTTTGTTTCCCGCTTGTTTTGTTTTGTTTCCCACTTGTTTTGTTTTGTTTCCCGCTTGTTTTGTTTTGTTTCCCGCTTGTTTTGTTTTGTTTTGTTTCCCACTTGTTTTGTTTTGTTTCCCACTTGTTTTGTTTCCCGCTTGTTTTGTTTTGTTTTGTTTCCCGCTTGTTTTGTTTTGTTTACCGCTTGTTTTGTTTCCCGCTTGTTTTGTTTTGTTTCCCGCTTGTTTTGTTTCCCGCTTGTTTTGTTTTGTTTTGTTTCCCGCTTGTTTTGTTTCCCGCTTGTTTTGTTTTGTTTTGTTTCCCGCTTGTTTTGCTTTGTGTCCCACTGGTCACATGTTGGAAGGTAGATTTCCACAGGTTGGAAGGTAGGTTTGCACTTGTTTTTTTTTTCATGTGTTTGTTTTGGACTTGGTTGGATGTTATCACAGACTTGCGTATTGGTTGATCTAACCGTGTGATCTGGGTGTGAACATGATCACAGTGCTGAGGACATCCTGTTCCCTTCGTGGGGGAATTCAACAGATTTGCCAATGGGCGCAATAGCCGAGTGGTTAAAGCGTTGGACTTTCAACCTGAGGGTCCCGGGTTCGAATCTCGGTAACGGCACCTGGTGGGTAAATTGTGGAATTTTTTCCGATCTCCCAGGTCAACACATGTGCAGACCTGCTTGTTCCTGAATCCCCTTCGTGTGTATACGCAATCAGCAGATCAAATACGCAAGTTAAAGATCCTGTCATCCATTTCAGCGTTCGGTGGGTTATGGAAACAAGAACATACCCAGCAAGCACACCCCTGAAAACGGAGTATGGTTGCCTACATGGCGGGGTAAATACGGTCATACACGTAAAAGCCCACTCGTGTTCAAACGAGTGAATGTTGCAGCCCAAGAACGAAGAAGAAGAAGAAAGAAATTTGGCATTCAAAAGGTTTACTTGTGGAAAATAAAAGAATGTCAAACTTCTTGTCTTGTTTTCAGCTAAGCCCTGAATTATTCAATAATCGAGTCGTTTGTCATCCTCGTGGTGCATAATTCAACTGAACACTTTGATTCTATTTTCAGTACAATTTTTTAAACAGCGTGTAAATGTTTATGAGAACATAGTCTAAAATCGTGTTAAACAGAAAATATATCAAACAGAAGAAGAAGAAGAAGAAGATGATGATGATGATGATGATGATGATGATGATGATGAAGAAGAAGATACTGCGTTTTGTCTGAAGGACTAGCCTTACAAAGCAAATTATTCCATTCCTTGCCATGGATTAAGGTGACTTTTCTTTCCAATTATCAGATTGTACAAATATGTTCTACCACACTGAAGAAGCAGAACAGTTCACAGTGTCGGAATTCTCGTGTCTTCACTGTTATGTTCAGAGAGTATGTCGGAAAGAAGGGAACACTCAATACACATTTTTTGAACCACTCTGCCAGATCACTTGTCTATAAGATGCATCTACATGTCATATTCATCTATCTTCTTCTCTTATAACATGATATCGTTTTGAGTAATACCAAATCACTTGTCTATGAGATGCATCTACATGTCATATTCATCTATGTTCTTCTCTTATAACATGATATCGTTTTGAGTAATACCAAATCACTTGTCTATAAGATGCATCTACATGTCATATTCATCTATTTTCTTCTCTTATAACATGATATCGTTTTGAGTAATACCAAATCACTTGTCTATAAGATGCATCTACATGTCATATTCATCTATTTTCTTCTCTTATAACATGATATCGTTTTGAGTAATACCAGATCACTTGTCTATAAGATGCATCTACATGTCATATTCATCTATGTTCTTCTCTTATAACATGATATCGTTTTGAGTAATACCAAATCACTTGTCTATAAGATGCATCTACATGTCATATTCATCTATGTTCTTCTCTTATAACATGATATCGTTTTGAGTAATATCAAATCACTTGTCTATAAGATGCATCTAAATTTCATATTCATCTATTTTCTTCTCTTATAACATGATATCGTTTTGAGTAATATTATTATTATCTTGTTAAAATTTCATTTGGTTTGTAGGCATGCTACTACGTATAATCGTATAAAAAAAATTCAGGGAAATTTGGCCGCAAATCTGAAATCTCTCTCTCTCTCTCTCTCTCTCTCTCTCTCTCTCTCTCTCTCTCTCTCTCTCTCTCTCTCTCTCTCTGGCTATTGCATTTTATCCCTCTTAATCAAATCAGCTTTTTTACAGCTGTTTGTTGTCATTGTCCTCTGGCATTCAACGGAATGGCCAAAGTGTTAGTTGCCCAAGCCACAGCGCAGCTCGCATTTGTCCCGACCTCAGTGACGTCACCGCCTGGTGGCGCCGATTGAATTAATGGCCCCAAAGCCAGCCTGCTTCAGCTTTCTCACCCGGCCCTGGGAGTCAACAGGCAATTTGTCTGACCGTTCCAGGCGCCTCAACTGTGTCCTCACCGCTTGTTCTTTCTCTTCGGGAGGCGGGGACAGCGGCACAGATTGAGTTAGAGTCCTGACAACCACATTACCCCGGTCTGTGTGAGGGGGCACAGAGGGCTGGGCAACGACCCACTCCAGTGTCGCCAATCATCACACTTGGAGCTGAAATCACCGGCACTTTCCTTTTCTCTGTGGGTTCATCTTCTTTGTGGGAACTTTCTTTACATTCATTTTCTTTAAGCCAATGTTCGAAAGTTTAAAGGAAAACAGCACACAAGTTTCTAGTTTTATTTTTCTGGACACTTCCAGTGCTTGTTCTGCCCACACATTGTCAAACTCTGAAATTATCTGACACTGAATCAGGAGATGATAGACAACAGCCAAGTGGTTAAAACGTTGGATCTTCAATCCGAGGGTCTAGGTTCGATGCTGGTATCGGTGCTTGCTGGGGCAAGGGTGGAGATGTTTCTGATCTCCAAGTCAAAGTATATACACACGTTCCATAAACTCAGGAAGTGAGTTTATCCTCTTCATCTGCAGTCACAAGCAGAGGATCAAATAAGCATATTAAAGATGCCGTAATCCTTGTCAGTGCTCGATGGGCGATGTTAACACGAACAAACTCATTATCCGCACCTCTGAAAACGGACAATGGCTGCCTTAAGTGGGTAAAGACGGTCATACACAGAGATGTCCACTCGTACATACGAGCTGCAGTCCAAAGGAAAAAGAAATAATCTCGTGGTTTTAAATTTGTTGCGTGGGAAACCAAATCCGGTACAGCCGATAAATCCTTTCTGCACTCTGGGGATGATGCAATGCCTCATTCAGAAAATCATAACTCTCAGAAACAGGTGTGTGTGGCTTCAGTTCCCAGTGGTGCTGACTCTTTCCTTAAGTTTGTCTGGCACCTAACCTGGCATGCTCACTGTTTTTTGTTGTTGTTGTTTTTTTATGTAATTATTGCTTACTGCCAGGCAAAACAACAGAGACCAGTTCAGCGTCCAGACTTTCAGAAACACATTATCCTCCACTCAAAAAGCAAGATCAAAACAGAAATGGTGTCTGTCGGACATAAAACGTGAAACACAGAATCTGATAACTGCATGACAAAAGCAAACCTCGAATCAGCTGCGATAAATAATCATGCTGGTGACAAATTTAATTCTTCATTTACCGAATAGAAAATAGTGATACAAAATGTCAAATTTACACAGAGAGTATAAATGACAGGTAGAACGGTTACACTGACAACTAACTACAGTGTGCACAGCCACTGCTGACAACTAACTACAGTGTGCACACCCAGTGCTGACAACTAACTACAGTGTGCACAGCCAGTGCTGACAACTAACTACAGTGTGCACACCCAGTGCTGACAACTAACTACAGTGTGCACAGCCAGTGCTGACATCTAACTACAGTGTGCACACCCAGTGCTGACAACTAACTACAGTGTGCACAGCCAGTGCTGACAACTAACTACAGTGTGCACAGCCAGTGCTGACATCTAACTACAGTGTGCACACCCAGTGCTGACAACTAACTACAGTGTGCACAGCCAGTGCTGACAACTAACTACAGTGTGCACAGCCAGTACTGACAACTAACTACAGTGTGCACTAAAGAAGGAAAAGATACGTTTTTAGATTAATACAAATTCGGGGGAGTAAGCCGGGAAGACGAAAACGAAACAAAAGGAAGCGGAGGGATAATTAATTGGTGTGAAGGAAGTGATTTCCAGCAGAACACTGTCAGCAGGCAGGGATAGTATCCACAGCTGAAAGGTGTACCCAGTATTCATTCTGGAGCATTACGCTGGGCTAATAGTATCCACAGCTGAAAGGTGTACCCAGTATTCATTTTGGAGTATTACGCTGGGCTAATAGTATTCATAGCTGAAAGGTGTACCCAGTATTCATTTTGGAGTATTACGCTGGGCTAATAGTATTCATAGCTGAAAGGTGTACCCAGTATTCATTTTGGAGCATTACGCTGGGCTAATAGTATCCACAGCTGAAAGGTGTACCCATTATTCATTTTGGAGCATTACGCTGGGCTAATAGTATCCACAGCTGAAAGGTGTACCCAGTATTCATTTTGGAGCATTACGCTGGGCTAATAGTATTCATAGCTGAAAGGTGTATCCAGTATTCATTTTGGAGCATTACGCTGGGCTAATAGTATTCATAGCTGAAAGGTGTACCCAGTATTCATCTTGGAGCATTACGCTGGGCTAATAGTATTCATAGCTGAAAGGTGTACCCATTATTCATCTTGGAGCACTGGGCTGGGCTAGGCAGGGATAGTATCCATAGCTGAAAGGTGTACCTAGTATTCTGGAGCACTGGGCTGGGCTAGGCAGGGATAGTATCCATAGCTGAAAGGTGTACCTAGTATTCTGGAGCACTGGGCTGGGCTAGGCAGGGATAGTATTCATAGCTGAAAGGTGTACCCAGTATTCATCTTGGAGCACTGGGCTGGGCTAGGCAGGGATAGTATCCATAGCTGAAAGGTGTACCTAGTATTCTGGAGCACTGGGCTGGGCTAGGCAGGGATAGTATCCATAGCTGAAAGGTGTACCCAGTATTCATTCTGGAGCACTGGGCTGGGCTAGGCAGGGATAGTATCCACAGCTGAAAGGTGTACCCAGTAATCTGGAGCACTGGGCTTGGCTAGGCAGGGATAGTATCCACAGCTGAAAGGTGTACCCAGTATTCATTCTGGAGCACTGGGCTTGGCTAGGCAGGGATAGTATCCACAGCTGAAAGGTGTACCCAGTATTCATCTTGGAGCACTGGGCTGGGCTAGGCAGGGATAGTATCCATAGCTGAAAGGTGTACCCAGTATTCTGGAGCACTGGGCTGGGCTAGGCAGGGATAGTATCCATAGCTGAAAGGTGTACCCAGTATTCATTCTGGAGCACTGGGCTGGGCTGGGCTAGGCAGGGATAGTATCCACAGCTGAAAGGTGTACCCAGTATTCTGGAGCACTGGGCTGGGCTAGGCAGGGATAGTATCCAAAGCTGAAAGGTGTACCTAGTATTCTGGAGCACTGGGCTTGGCTAGGCAGGGATAGTATCCACAGCTGAAAGGTGTACCCAGTATTCTGGAGCACTGGGCTTGGCTAGGCAGGGATAGTATTCATAGCTGAAAGGTGTACCCAGTATTCATTCTGGAGCACTGGGCTGGGCTAGGCAGGGATAGTATCCATAGCTGAAAGGTGTACCCAGTATTCATTCTGGAGCACTGGGCTGGGCTAGGCAGGGATAGTATCCACAGCTGAAAGGTGTACCTAGTATTCATTCTGGAGCACTGGGCTGGGCTAGGCAGGGATAGTATCCATAGCTGAAAGGTGTACCCAGTATTCATTCTGGAGCACTGGGCTGGGCTAGGCAGGGATAGTATCCACAGCTGAAAGGTGTACCCAGTATTCTGGAGCACTGGGCTGGGCTAGGCAGGGATAGTATCCATAGCTGAAAGTATTCCTTCTGGAGCACTTGGCTGGGCTTCATGAACGGTCTTAGTTGGGCAAAGTTTGCTTGAGGTCCAGAATTTCCTAACTCCACACAATGCCACACACTTTGGACAATTATCAACGCTGATCAGACTTAGCGCTGCAAAGAACACTGGTGCCACGTCTGTGCATTTCCATCTCTGTCATCAGCTGTCTCCTCTCCGACACCTCGTGAGGTGAAAAACCACCTTCCAGCCAGCCACCCAGTGTGAACTGCACGTGAAACAGGCTGATCAACAATGTTGGTGAAAAAAGAAAGTAGGTGGGCGAAAGGAAGATAGCACTCCTGGGTCAAACCAAATTTCCTTCGAATGTCCACTGTATAGCCAGTCCTAACTTCTTTAGACATAAAAACTATGTGCAGTTAGAAGGGTTTGACAATTCCTCCTTCATAAATAATTTTGCTATGTTCTTTTCGAACTAACATCAATGGCTAATATGTCCCTTCAATCGAAGGAGTCAGCTCTAATTTTTAGGTACGAATAGAAATGTAGCTGATGAGCCCAAACTTTCATTTCAAACCTGAACAAAAAAATATATATAAATGAAGTTAAGTCGGATTTTGATTTGGAATAATTATTGTGTGTCCGAATGTATCTTCTTGAGGTGACTTTTCCATTCTCAGCTCCACGTTGGTTTGCAGCTGAGTGTGTCCGCCGAAAAAAGACACTTACATTTGGATAAAATGGTAATTTGATTTAATGTAACATTTCGCACACATTGAAACTGAATCAAAAACGAAATGAAAGGCAACATGTTTTGGTCGATCAGAACACATGTTTATTGTTGTTTTTGTTTTTTTTTTTACAATATCCATGGAGAAGAAAGTTTTAAAAGTTAGCACAGTTCAGAATACAGAACAAGTGGAAAACACCCACACCGAATCAATATGGAACAACAGAAAAGTTAACCACAAAAGAAAACTATCTTTTTCCCCGAACGGCTGAAGGCTGGATTTGTGGACTAACGGGAATCTAATGACAAACGAACGTTTCAGACAGGACTGGGCCTCATGCAGGCCTTCTGTGTGTGTACAATGCCCAGATCAATGCCCTGATCAATGCCCAGATCAATGCTCTGATCAATGCCCTGATCAATGCCCAGATCATTGCTCTGATCGATGCCCTGATCAATGCCCTGATCAATACCCTGATCAATGCTCTGATTAATGCCCTGATCAATGCCCTGATCGATGCCCTGATCAATGCTCTGATTAATGCCCTGATCAATGCCCTGATCGATGCTCTGATCGATGCCCTGATCAATGCCCTGATCGATGCCCTGATCAATGCTCTGATCAATGCCCTGATCGATACCGCACCATATGCCTGGAAAACAGAACTGAGCAGAGATCCTACACAACACACAACTGGACACGAAAGGGTTCTTTTCAGTAAATTACGTAACAAAACGATAAGGGAAACAATAAAAAGAAATAAAATCATGACATATGCGCAAGTCAGTTCTGGAAACGAAAGCTAGATATCAATATAAACAATTACTTGACCACATCTCGTGATTGTACCAAAGAATCAAAATTGAAATAGCTTCATTTGAAGTTCATCCATAATATGTATATAACCGACATTATATTGCATGAAATAGGGGGAAGCAAACTCAAGCGAATGCGTGTTGTGTCAAGAGGTTGACTTCATTGAACACGCCTTTTAACATTGTCAGAAATGATCATCCTTCTGGAAAATGGAACAACAACATATTCAAACAAATTTAGATCAGCATATCAATCTTAGTGATTTAATTTTTGCTTCTTCACTATTACTTTGTCTATATTGCTTTCATGTTTGTATTCATATGTGTTGTATCTATATGTGTTATTTAGTTTTTGACATTTCAGGATCAGTCTTTGTCATGTTTACGTGTCGTGGGAGTAGATTATGGGCCGAGAGACTGTGTGGTGTGAGTGACGAGCTCCTGAATGCACAGATAATTCTCAATCGGATTGATAAACATATATGGCACTGTATTGTATTGTATTGTATTGTATTGTAGTAGATTTGACTGCATTTGCATTGTGTATCGAATCGTGGCGTGGTATGTTATAGCATGGTGTTGCATAATGTTGTGTAGTGTTGCGTAGTGTAGCGTTGTGCGCTGTTGTGTAAGTTAGTGTTGTGTTATGTTCTGTTGTGTTGTAATGTGCTGTTGTGTGTTGAATCATTATCCAAGCATCACCCTTGTCTGATGGTTTTGGAAAGTTGTAGATTTGTCATCTTTGAAAAAAAAAAACACAAAAAAACAGCACCAACACGCAACTTATAAATGGTGTCCCCCCAGTCTAGCCTTCAATACTATTACTTTCAAGTTTGTATTCCGCATCGTGTTTTTTACTTTTTGACCTTTGAGGATCAATCTTTGTCATGTTTATGTGTGTGTAGGACTCGATTGTGGGCCGAGAGTCTGTGGTGTGAGTGATGAGTTTCTGGATGCACAGATGATTTTCAATCGGATTAATAAAGACGTGATGTATTGTATTATCATACTGTATTGTATTGTATTGTATTGTATGGTGGGATATGATTTTGCATGGCATGCTATGGTACGGTATTGTGTTGTGTTGTGTTGTATAAGACTGTATCATTATTCTAGCCCTTATTTTCGACCTTCACTGGTGCCTTTGGCAAGTTGTGAGTTTGTGATCTTTGCAAGAACAACAACAAAGAAACCAACAACAAACATACCTCAAAAGAACCAACAACTACATACATCTCTATATACACATCTCTGTGTGTGTGTGTGTGTGTGTGTGTGTGTGTGTGTGTGTGTGTGTGTGTGTGTGTGTAAACACACGCAATTTGTAAATGGTGTCCCCCAGTCCAGCAGCAGGGAAGGGTGGTCTCTGCCTTTGCCGGGACGTGTGACAAGTGTGATCCAGGGGACGTCAGTGGAGACATGTCAGGCATAAGCAATGCTCCCCCCTGATGGAGGATTCCAGGGTCCCCAGTGCCTGTCACGGGAGGGCTGGATGTTTATGGTCTGCTGTTCCTCTGCCTCGCCACACACCCTGTCTCTCGCCGTCTTCTGATAAACAGTGATCGTTGATCCCACTGAAGGTTACAGTGCCTGCACCTGTTTTCCTCAACTTCTTTGTTCGCTCTCTGACTCTTTCACTGCCTCTGACTCTCTATGTCTCTATGTCAACTTCTCTCTCCCTCTCTCTCTCTCTCCCCTTCTCTCTCTCCCCCTCTCTCTCTCCCCCTCTCTCTCTCCCCTTCTCTCTCTCCCCCTCTCTCTCTCCCCCCCTCTCTTTCTCTCCCCCCTTCTCTCTCCCCCCTCTCTCTCTCTCATTTATGTATTCTATAGAGAACAGAGTAGCCAAAGCCAGGAAAAGTTGTCTGCATTCTAAAACTGCTGTGGTCTCCTGGTGAGAAATGTACGATACATTTTCTTTAGACTGTTTGATTATCAGATACACCCTGTGTTATCTATTGGCTCTGAAGTTTGTGGACTGACTCCAAGCCGGGAGAAAGTGTGTGTGTGTGTGTGTGTGTGTGTGTGTGGAGGGGGCGGGGTGTGTGTGCGTCTGTGTCTGTGTGTCTGTGTCTGTGTGTGTCTGCGTGTGTGTGTGTGTGTGTGTGCGTGCGTGCGCGTGTCTGTGTGTGTGTGTGCGCGTGTGTGCGTGCGTGTGTGTGTGTGTGTGTGTGTGTGTGTGTGTGTGCTGTCTGTAATCTCGCAGATATGTTTCGGTTCGAGTAACCGTCAATTTCAGCACAAGCACAGTTTTTTAGAACATGACTGGTTATCAAAATGTGCACTCCAACAACTTGATAAGCATGCATACCAGATAAGATTTTTTTTTTTCATTCAGTGTAAAAAGCAAATACAGTCACCAGACATTTCCGATAAACACATAAACTCACCTGCCCGCAAACATGCACACCCAATCACAAGGCATACCCCTTCGACCCTCCACCCCCCCTCACTTCCACCCATCAAGACACACTGGTCAAACCAGTGCACCAGCCAACGTACACTAGCAGAATATCACAGATGGAATCATTATGATGTTGTTAGGGTTTGGCTTTGGCTTTGGGTTTTGTGTGTGGTTTTTGTGTTTTGTGTTGTTGTTTTGTTGTTTTGTTTTGTTTTGTTGTTTGTTGTTTTGTTTTGTTGTTGTTGTTGGTCTTTTTTTGTTGTTGTTTTTTTTGGGGGGAGCGAGAGGGTGGGGGAGCGAGAGGGGGGGGAGCGAGGGGGGGGGGGGCGTCTTTCTTTCTTTCTTTCTTGGAAGGACGTGCATATCATCACCCCGTAACTCAGCCCACCCTTGAAAACAACGTGGTTCTGAGCGAAACCAGTTGCACGTGCGCATGATCACACACTGAGAAACAGAAACAGCTTTGTTACTGCACGGACAAAGAGGGTGAGTCCGCACAACACAATGATGATCTGACAATGAGCAGATGATGATGATATTGATTATGATAATGATGATGATAATGATGATGATGATGATGATAATGATGATAATGATGATGATGATGATGAAGGGGAGAAAATACCCACTCGGCAGGCACTGCTGAGGCAAGAAACAGAGCGTTCCAGCCAGCAGTGGGCACATCAAGCATGGTGCTGGGTTGTTTTTTGTTTTTCCTAACTAAAACAGATCCAAAAACCTCAAAGAGAAAGAATGCTGTGAGGGCTGGGGAAACTTGACAAGTGAGGAACGTGTGTACCATTGGGAACTGAACCTCGGACTTTTTGGGTTTCCTTTTTTTTTTCTTTTTTCTTTTTTTTAAGACCTGAGCCTCACCTGATTTTGAGTCCTGTTGTAGGGGACGCGGAAGAAGGAGGAGGAGGAGAAGAAGAAGGAGAAAAAGAAGAAGAAGAAGGGTCCTATTTTTTGTGTGTTTTATCTCTCGCCCACTTTTTAACAGCGTAATGATCATTCGAATGTTGGTGTTGTGTCCTGAGAGTGAAAGCCTAACTTGTTTCTAATGGACTTACATCCCTCGTGTCAGCCTCCCAGATCATTGTGGATTCCAGTCTGATCACAATGGGGACACACCAGATCATTGTGGATTCCAGTCTGATCACAATGGGGACACATCAGATCATTGTGGATTCCAGTCTGATCACAATGGGGACACACCAGATCATTGTGGACTCCAGTCTGATCACAATGGGGACACACCAGATCATTGTGGATTCCAGTCTGATCACAATGGGGACACACCAGATCATTGTGGATTCCAGTCTGATCACAATGGGGACACACCAGATCATTGTGGACTCCATCGGTCTGATCACAATGGGGACACACCAGATCATGGTGGACTCCAGTCTGATCACAATGGGGACACACCAGATCATTGTGGATTCCAGTCTGATGACAATGGGGACACACCAGATCATGGTGGATTCCAGTCGGTCTGATCACAATGGGGACACACCAGATCATTTTCTGTTTCAGTTCCAGTTTCTCAAGGAGGCGTCACTGTGTTCCAATATATCTATATACACTACACCACACCTACCAGACAGATGTCTGACAGCAGCATAACCCAACGCGCCAGAAAAGCCTTCAGTACATGCATATGTTTTCAAGCACCAATCACAGTGGAATTCTTCTGCAGAATTTGCCACAGGACAACGCATTAGTTGCCATAGGTTCTGTTTCAGTGCGCCAGGTGCGTGCTGCACACAGGTCCTGGGTGTATCCTCTAATCCAAATGACCGGACGCTTGGTTTGATTTTCCAGTCAACCTTGGGAGAAAGGGCCAGAGCGGGGATCGAACCCAGTACTTCACGAACACTGTATTGGTAGATGAGAGTCTTAACCATTCGGCCACCTTTTTGTACGACAGACCAACCGCTGACAGATTTGAGAAACTGGGCGGGCGGGGATTCTATCTATTTATTTATTTGTTTATCTATCTATTCATTAATTCTTTTATTTAAGTTTGTAATTCGTAACGGAAATCAACTTAAAGAATTCAATGTAAAAAAGAAAACTAAAAAATCGTGTGCTGTTTTCCTTTAAACTTTCGAACATTGGCTTAAAGAAAATGAATGTAAAGAAAGTTCCCACAAAGAAGATGAACCCACAGAGAAAAGGAAAGTGCCGGTGATTTCAGCTCCAAGTGTGATGATTGGCGACACTGGAGTGGGTCGTTGCCCAGCCCTCTGTGCCCCCTCACACAGACCGGGGTAATGTGGTTGTCAGGACTCTAACTCAATCTGTGCCGCTGTCCCCGCCTCCCGAAGAGAAAGAACAAGCGGTGAGGACACAGTTGAGGCGCCTGGAACGGTCAGACAAATTGCCTGTTGACTCCCAGGGCCGGGTGAGAAAGCTGAAGCAGGCTGGCTTTGGGGCCATTAATTCAATCGGCGCCACCAGGCGGTGACGTCACTGAGGTCGGGACAAATGCGAGCTGCGCTGTGGCTTGGGCAACTAACACTTTGGCCATTCCGTTGAATGCCAGAGGACAATGACAACAAACAGCTGTTAAAAAAAAAAGCAACATTGCGAGAGGCAGCACCTACGTGTGGGTGAGCGACAGGACATGTGCTGTGCAGTTGTGGGAGAGACAGGGAATCAGAGTGGATTATTCCAGGCCCACCATTGTTCAGTCTTTTTTTTTTCTTTTAAGCAACGCTAGGTTTTTTTGTATGAATGAATTAAAAGAAGCACAGTCTTTCAAACTGAAGAACGCAAAAAGAAGTATATGATTCACCAGAAGAGACAGCTCTGTTTGTTTTTTTAATAGTTTTCGAGAAAAAAAACAACAACAAAAAACAGGGTTAGCAGGCA
>NC_134902.1:39838239-39863239 GCF_041734735.1 Babylonia areolata
CAAAGACATAAACATAAACAACAAATACAGCTGAAAATTCTCTTTGAAAAATTCAGTCCCCAGTAAAGCAGATTATTCCCCCTGTAATGTGTCCCTGCACCAAACTTGGTGTGTCAGCTGTGGTCAGAACGGTTCCGTCCTTGCTACAAGTAAAGTCTGCATCGTTATTGTCTCCCCTTAGTCATTTCTGTTCACGATGTTCACTCGTCTTTGTCAATCCAGTCACGCACATGCACATTAACACACACGCGCGCGCGTTTCGCAGTTTGTGTGTGTGTGTGTGTAACAGCGAAATACAAAAGGACAACTGTTTGGTGACCATGGAATATGAAGGTTACTGACAAGAGAGGGAGACAGACTGACAAAGACAGCGAGAGACAAAGACATAGAAACACAGAGACAGGGAGAAACAGAGAGAGAGTGAGAGACAGAGACAGAAAGACACAGAGACAGACAGAGAGACAGAGACAGAGATAAAGAGAGAGACGCAGAGAGAGAGAGTCAGAGAGCGAACAAAGAAGTTGAGGAAAACAGGTGCAGGCACTGTAACCTTCAGTGGGATCAACGATCACTGTTTATCAGAAGACGGCGAGAGACAGGGTGTGTGGCGAGGCAGAGGAACAGCAGACCATAAACATCCAGCCCTCCCGTGACAGGCACTGGGGACCCTGGAATCCTCCATCAGGGGGGAGCATTGCTTATGCCTGACATGTCTCCACTGACGTCCCCTGGATCACACTTGTCACACGTCCCGGCAAAGGCAGAGACCATCCTTCCCTGCTGCTGGACTGGGGGACACCATTTACACACACACACACACACACAGAGAGAGAGAGAGAGAGAGAGAGAGAGAGAGAGAGAGATGTATTGGTTCTTTGAGGTATGTTTGTTGTTGGATTTTTGTTGTTGTTTTCTTGCAAAGATCACAAACCCACAACTTGCCAAAGGCACCAGTGAAGGGCGAAAATAAGGGCTAGAATAATGATACAATCTTATACAACACAACACAACACAATACCGTACCATAGCATGCCATGCAAAATCATATCCCACCATACAATACAATACAATACAGTATGATAATACAATACATCACGTCTTTATTAATCCGATTGAAAATCATCTGTGCATCCAGAAACTCATCACTCACACCACAGACTCTCGGCCCACAATCGAGTCCTACACACACATAAACATGACAAAGGTTGATCCTAAAAGGTCAAAAAGTTTTTTTTTAAATTTTAAAATTTTTTTTAAAAAAACCTACTTCTCCTTATTCTTCTTCTGCGTTCGTGGGCTCCAACGTTCACTCGTATGTACACGAGTGGGCTTCCATGTGCATGACCGTTTTTACCCCGTCATGTAGGCAGCCACACTCCGCTTTCGGGGGTGTGCATGCTGGATATGTTGATGTTTCCATAACCCACCGAACGCTGACATGGATTACAGGATCTTTAACGTGCGTATTTGATCTTCTGCTTGCGTATACACACGAAGGGGGTTCAGGCACTAGCAGGTCTGCACATATGTTGACCTGGGAGATCGTAAAAATCACCACCCTTTACCCACCAGGCGCCGTCACCGAGATTCGAACCCGGGACCCTCAGATTGAAAGTCCAACGCTTTAACCACTCGGCTGTTGCGCCCGTCAGTAAAACACACGATGCGGAATACAAATTTGAAAGTAATAGTACTGAAGGCAATAAACCACGTGATACATATGCAAAATGATTCTGGCCTATAAATAACTGGTCTGCTATGATCACGGATACTGAAGGAAGTGTGGGTGGTCAGCACATGTGTTGGTGTCCAGCCCAGCTGTATCGCTGACCAAAACTTCACCAGGGAGAGTGCTGACATTAGCAAAGTGTTGTAGGCATCATCGTTTCCTTTGATCAGCAGAGAGATGCAAGATGACGTAACACTTCCGTCCAAATAATTGTGTAGTGAAGAATGGGAATAGTGTAAATTACGGTTCTTCTCTCATCATGAAACTGAATTTGTCATAGATATCGCAAAGTTTTCTTTACACCCGTTTTCGATCAACCGAAAAATTTTGTCTTTCATTTCATTTTTTCCCCTCTCAGTTTGTTTCAAACGTTCTGAGTGTTTCATACCATGCAATTACCGTTTTATCCAAAATTTCGTCTCTTGACAAACATAGCTGTCAAACCCACGTTAAGTCGGTATGAAAATATTACGTTAAAAAACATTCATTCTCACACGCAAGATCAAGAATCAACCCCACATCAAATAAGACAAAGCTTGAAAAGACTATTCTTGGCTTATCAACTTAATACACAGACTTTAATACTTATGGGAGTGACTCGTTAATCTCCGACCTCAGTATAGCAAGAACACCACCACCAAACAACAACATCATCAACGACAACGAAATTATTTGCGAGGAATCGTTAAACCCTCTGATTACAAATACCAAGTTCTCTCGCGAGTTCGTAGTGCCTCCAAAAAATAAAAATGGCAATACAGCGGACATGTCAGGAAAGTCAAGATAGATCAGTCTGCCCAACGATCACTGAAACACGCTGACTTGATCAACGCTTTCAAATGTCCACTGTACAGCCCCTTGCCCCCTCCCCAAACCCCACCCACCCTTTACACCAAGCCACTGAGAACTTGCCGTAAAACATGGTATGTGTGACATTTGGACTAGATAGTGACACTGTCACCATTGGGACCAGATGGTGACATTGTCAAAACTGAGACAATAACATTATAGTGACATTGTCAACAGTGGCACTAGATAGTAACATAGCCAACACTGAGAACAGTACTAGCTGTCCACATAGCAGTGTTAGTATTTGTCTCCCTGTATATTTTTTGTGCTCTGGGTATGTACTTTTTAAATGTATATTTTGTTATATTATTGTCCAAGCTGCGGACTCAAAGACTTCTTTCCCTTGTAGAGTTTTGCCATGCTGTTATCAGATTCTGTGTTTTATGTTTTGTGTATGAAAACACCGTTTGTATTTTTCTTTTGGCTTTTGAGTTGAGTCCAATGTGTTGATGGAGGTGTTGTGGGCTCTGTAGTGTGCCTGGCTGTAAACAATGATCTAAAGTTTTTTTCGTTTGTTCATTTATAGCCTGTTCATTTAAGATGATGATATTTGACTGAAATAAATATTATTGCTATCATTATTTGTATTATTATTTTCTGTCATGATGATGACGATTTTTATTATTAATTAGAAATGATCATTTCTGTAAATCAATGGCAGGGGAAGAAATATGCAAATGAAAAGGGAGCGGTTGAGGTGGAGGGGGCAAGGGGGGGAGCGGACTGAGTAAGGAAAAGAGAGTGAGGGAACAGAATCAAAAAAGTAATGAAAACAAACGGTGAGCATGCCAGGTTAGATGTCAGGAAATGTGAAGGAAAGAGTCAGCACCACTGGGACCTGAAGCCACACAACCTGTTTGTGAGAGTAATGATTTTCTGAATGAGGCATTGCATCATCCCCAGAGTGCAGACACGATTTATCGGCTGTACCGGATTTGGTTTTCAACCCGACTATTCAATATCTAGGTTTCTTTCTTTTCTTTCTGTATTCTTGGTCTGCAGCTGGTAAGTATGAGGGGGCTTTCATATGTATGACCATGTTTACCCTGCTGTTAAGGCAGCCATAGTCCGTTTTCATGGGCTGTGCATGCTGATATGTTCATATTTCCATGAGCCGCCACTGAAAGCTGACATGGACTATGGCGCGTGTTTGATCCTCTATGTGTGTGTGCACGGGGTGTGGGCAAGGCCCCAAAACGTCAGTACATCTGTTGACCCACAGAGCAGAAGGAAGTATCAACCATTGACCCACCAGGCACTGATACCGCTATTGAACGCAGGTCCCTCAGACTGGAGGTCCAACGCTTTAACCACTTGGCTACCGTGTCTGCCATCCCCCGCTTCAGTCTCAGATATCTGCACAGTTTGGCTGTGTGTGGGCTACAACAGCCACTGAAAGTGTTCGGAAAAAGAAGTCTGGAATTTTTCTGTGCTGTTTTGCTTTGAATTTTCAAACACATAAAGAAAACAAGTTTAAAGAAAATGAATGTAAAGAAAGTTCCCACAAAGAAGATGAACCCACAGAGAAAAGGAAAGTGCCGGTGATTTCAGCTCCAAGTGTGATGATTGGCGACACTGGAGTGGGTCGTTGCCCAGCCCTCTGTGCCCCCTCACACAGACCGGGGTAATGTGGTTGTCAGGACTCTAACTCAATCTGTGCCGCTGTCCCCGCCTCCCGAAGAGAAAGAACAAGCGGTGAGGACACAGTTGAGGCGCCTGGAACGGTCAGACAAATTGCCTGTTGACTCCCAGGGCCGGGTGAGAAAGCTGAAGCAGGCTGGCTTTGGGGCCATTAATTCAATCGGCGCCACCAGGCGGTGACGTCACTGAGGTCGGGACAAATGCGAGCTGCGCTGTGGCTTGGGCAACTAACACTTTGGCCATTCCGTTGAATAGGAGTGGACAATGACAACAAACAGCTGTAAAACCAAAAACAACATTGCCAGAGGCAGCACGAACGTGCCAGTGAGCGAGACAGAACAGGTACGCGTGCACATCCTTTCTTTCCTTTTAGCTACGCTGCTTCTGCACATTGATACTTGAAACGAACGAAGCACAGTCTTTGAAATGAATGAGGAATAACAAAGAACTTCATGGTACACCAAATAAACACAACAGCAGTGCCTAAGATAAAGACCCACGGGTAGTTTTACAGACTGTGGAGGTGTGTGCAGTGTTGCCCAACACAAAAGGAAGCCATGTTTATGGTGACACAGACTGTGGAGGTGAGTGCAGTGTTGCACAACACAAAAGGAAGCCATGTTTATGGTGACACACACTCGGCACACTTTGGAAAGGAGGCGCAAAGGTCAAACCACGTCCAGAGAAACGACAGGAAAAGAAAGAAAGAAGAAATGAATAAAACTGTGAATCTTCGTTGAAATGAGTGACATCAGCTGTCTGGCATGCACCAACAGCATGCACTGTTCCAAGCAAAAGATGAAGAGAACCAGAAGAGGAGAACAAAGACCAGATACTGTCTGCCACGTCCGCAGCCTGTAACTCCCACTGTCACTTGTATCACGTATGTACCGATTTTACCCCAACAAACCATCATAAGGTCACTCGTGTCACGTGTGTACCGATTTTACCCCAACAAACCATCATTAGGTCACTCGTGTCACCTGTGTACCGATTTTACCCCAACAAACCATCATTAGGTCACTCGTGTCACCTGTGTACCGATTTTACCCCAACAAACCATCATTAGGTCACTCGTGTCACCTGTGTACCGATTTTACCCCAACAAACCATCATTAGGTCACTCGTGTCACCTGTGTACCGATTTTACCCCAACAAACCATCATTAGGTCACTCGTATCACGTGTGTACCGTTTTTACCCCAACAAACCATAAGTAGGTCACTTGTATCACGTGTGTACCGATTTTACCCCAACAAACCATAAGTAGGTCACTTGTATCACGTGTGTACCGATTTTACCCCAACAAACCATCATTAGGTCACTCGTATCACGTGTGTACCATTTTTACCCCAACAAACCATAAGTAGGTCACTTGTATCACGTGTGTACCGATTTTACCCCAACGAACCATAAGTAGGTCACTTGTATCACGTGTGTACCGATTTTACCCCAACGAACCATAAGTAGGTCACTTGTATCACGTGTGTACCGTTTTTACCCCAACAAACCATCATTAGGTCACTCGTATCACGTGTGTACCGTTTTTAATGTACCGTTTTTACCCCAACAAACCATCATTAGGTCACTCGTATCACGTGTGTACCGTTTTTACCCCAACAAACTATCATTAGGCGGCCATACTCTGTTCCATTGTGCATGCTGGTTACGTTTGTATTGACCTTTCCCAGTGAATACTGGCATGGATTATGACATCTTTAACGTGCGGAGCCTATGTTCTCCAGGCGTGAGAGAAAATGAAACTTTAGGCGACACAGTGCACATTCAGTTCATTGAAAAGGAAAAACTGACATGCATGTGTCGATTCCACAAAAGTCCAGCATCACTCCTGAAACCTGTTCACTCTTGCATGTCCACACCTCTAGAACTCACAATGGCTATCGGCTCATGCAACACACACACACACACACACACACACACACACACTTTCCCTTTGCAATGAATGTTCGGTTCTCAAAATTACGCACTGCACAACGCATACACAGGAACGACGAAGTCCAGTCAACATTCCGGTCAACATCAATTTTGGTGAGTAAAGATCAATGAAAAAAAGAGCGCGCGCTCTCTCTCTCTCTCTCTCTCTCAATACTTCTTTTCCTGTTTGTCTCTTTTCTCTGTGTCTCAACCATCCCCACCTCTAACTCTCCCTTTGTCCCTTTGTTTCCATGCACAGTCTATTACTACCACCTCCCCCCCACACACACACACACACACACCTCCCAGGTTGTATTCCACGTGAATTACATTTTTAAACACTACATTCTTCACTGATTATAACCGACAATCTCTGGCGTGCACTGGTGTGAGCGATCACAGCACGTGAGACCCGATATTAACCCCCAAGTATTTTACCCCCCACAAAGGCAAATCAGTTGATGCACACTCACTCAAATGCATACAGGCAAGCAATCGCGCTCACGAACACCCCGAGAGCGGCACGTGATCAGGGTCAGGCTCCAAACCGACCACCACAACCCGACACAACGCTGACAGGAACAAGTCCAGACTGGTGCCCTGACCAACCAGCCCCTGTGGTGAAGATCAGACAGCTGTCCATGTTCTTCAGAAGTTCTGTCTTCGTCAAGAAGGAAGACCGGTATGACCAGTTGTAGCATCTCCTTCGAGGGCCACGCTCAACGTCTACAGCCAGGTTATGTCTCCGGCATTGGCCATTCTGTGGCAGTTCTCACCCATCCCCAACCCCAGCCCAAAAATAATCAATCTGTTGTTTTGTTTTTGTTGTTGTTGATGTTTGTTGTGTTTTTTGTTTTTGTTTTTTTTGTTTTGTTTTTTTGGTTTGTTTGTTTGTTTGTTTGTTGTTGTTTTTGTTTGTTTTGTTGTTTTGTTTGTTTTATGTTGTTGTTTTGTTTCTTTTTGTTGTTGTTTTTTGTTTTGTTTTTTAATTTAAAAAAATCATAAACGCAGTCACATTGATATTTCGTACATTCAGAATAAACAAAAACTGTTTTCACAACCAAAAACTGCCAACAGGCTAAAAAAAACAACAACAACAGTTTGTTGGCGATAAAAGATAAGACACGATGATCAAATCCAGAGAAAGACCAACAACAAACAGACTTTCCAGAGAAAGACCAACAACAAACAGACTTTCCAGAGAAAGACCAACAACAAACAGACTTTCCAGAGAAAGACCAACAACAAACAAGACTTTCCAGAGAAAGGACCAACAACAAACAGACTTTCCAGAGAAGGACCAACAACAAACAGACTTTCCAGAGAAAGACCAACAACATAAAAGACTTTCCAGAGAAAGACCAACAACAAACAGACTTTCCAGAGAAAGACCAACAACACATAAAGACTTTCCAGAGAAAGACCAACAACATATAAAGACTTTCCAGAGAAAGACCAACAACATATAAAGACTTTCCAGAGAAAGACCAACAACAAACAAAGACTTTCCAGAGAAAGACCAACAACATATAAAGACTTTCCAGAGAAAGACCAACAACAAACAGACTTTCCAGAGAAGGACCAACAACAAACAGACTTTCCAGAGAAGGACCAACAACAAACAGACTTTCCAGAGAAAGACCAACAACATATAAAGACTTTCCAGAGAAAGACCAACAACAAACAGACTTTCCAGAGAAAGACCAACAACAAACAGACTTTCCAGAGAAAGACCAACAACAAACAGACTTTCCAGAGAAAGACCAACAACAAACAGACTTTCCAGAGAAAGACCAACAACAAACAGACTTTCCAGAGAAAGACCAACAACAAACAGACTTTCCAGAGAAAGACCAACAACATATAAAGACTTTCCAGAGAAGGACCAACAACAAACAGACTTTCCAGAGAAAGACCAACAACAAACAAAGACTTTCCAGAGAAAGACCAACAACAAACAAAGACTTTCCAGAGAAAGACCAACAACATATAAAGACTTTCCAGAGAAAGACCAACAACATATAAAGACTTTCCAGAGAATGACCAACAACAAACAGACTTTCCAGAGAAAGACCAACAACAAACAGACTTTCCAGAGAAAGACCAACAACAAACAGACTTTCCAGAGAAAGACCAACAACAAACAAAGACTTTCCAGAGAATGTGAAGCTGCCAATACAGAGTTCGTCGGGGTCTGGTTTCGAATCCCGCTCTCGCCCTTTCTCTCAAGTTTGACTGAGCGTCTAATGATTCGGATGAGACGATGGGCCGAGGTCCCGTGTGCAGCACGCACTTGGCGCACTGGAACAAAAACCCATAGCAACAAAAGTGTTGTCCTCTGGGAAATTCTGAAGAAGAAATCCACCCTGATTGATACACAAATATACGTACATGCACTCAAGACCTGACCAAGTGCGTTGGGTCAGGCTGCTGGTCTGCTGTCTGCCCAGCACATGTGGCGTAGTGTATATTATGGATTTGTCTGAACGCAGTGACGCCTCCTTGAGAAACAAACTGTGAAGGTAGGGGTACCAGGGGCCGGTAAAGTATAAATCATGAAATAAAGAGGCAAGAGAAAGAAAAACAAATGCAGATAAACGTAGCGAAAAAGATGATGACATATACACACTGCAGCTAAACCACGCGGTGCTGTGCTCATTCATTTTAGACGTTCGGGAATATCTCAAGAAAGTTTTAACTGAGCCTTCTTCAAGTTCTGTTCCTTTCAAGTGAGGACTCGTCATGAAACAATTGCCGCACATGTTTCTTTGCTTTTATTTTTGCTATGTTTGTGTCTGTGCGCACTTAACAGACGTAAACACAGTCACACGCATCACACACACACGTACACCGACAGTGGTGGGAACAGCATGGGGGGGGGGGGGGGGTGAGAGAGTAGAGACAGAACTGAGAATTGACAGGGTCATACACTTCAGTTCAGCTCAGTTCAGTTACTCAAGGAGGCGTCACTGCGTTCGGACAAATCCAAAGACGCAGCACCACCTCTGCTAAGCAGATGCCTGACCAGCAGCGAAACAAAACGCGCTTAGTCAGGCCTTGAGGGGAAAAAATGGGATGGGAGGGGCATAAAGAAATAAAATTTCAATGGATCCATCATTAAATCAATGAATAAATAATTAAAGAAATAAATGAAACAAATATAGGAATAAATAAAATAACAAAACAAAATAACAAACAAATAAAACCAATAATAATGATACTACTGCTACTACTACTACGACTACTACTACTACTACTACTACCAATAATGATAATAAATGTGTGTATACATACATACATACATACATACATACATACGTATATATATATATATATATATATATATATATATATATATATATATATATATATATATATATATATATTGAGAGAGAGAGAGAGAGAGACATACATATATACATACATACATACATACATAGACAGATAGATAGATAGATAGATATACACACAAAAGTAAAACAAAAAATAGCAATGAAAAATAAAATAAGATAAAACGATATAAAATGAAATGAAAGGGTCATGCGATGAGCAAAGGAATGCTTTCTTTTCTTCTGTGCTTGGCTTCTTGATGAGAAGGATGGTTTCTTGGTGAGTGGGATGGTTTATTGATGAGTGGGATGGTTTCTTGGTGAGTGGGATGGTTTCTTGGTGAGTGGGTTGGTTTCTTGATGAGTGGGTTGGTTTCTTGATGAGTGGGTTGGTTTCTTGATGAGTGGGTTGGTTTCTTGATGAGTGGGATGGTTTCTTGATGAGTGGGTTGGTTTGTGTATTTGTCAGTCAAGCGCTCGGGATAATTCCTTTCCTGATAGTATACACACGTGTACGTAAATACATTAAAGAAAGAGAGAGAGGGGGGTGATGGTACAGAAAGACAGAGAGGTGGGGGGATGGGTGGGGGGGTGGGGGGGGGGGGGGGGGCAGACAGAGAAGTGGGACAGGCAGACAGAGAGAGAGAGAGAAAGATACAGACAGACGGAGACAAAATACAGAGAAACAGAGCTTCAATAAACCCTGACGTTAATTTTGTGCTCTCGGGATTAAAATCATAAACTAAAAAAAAAAAAAGACAATACAATCCACCGCTGGTTGTCAGCGTTCTGAAACCGAGACACCGCCTTCAGGTTTAGAGAGGGGACGGTGGGATGCGGGAGCTGAGGAGGTGGGTGTATGTGGGGGTCGGGAGGGGGGGGGGCTGGGAGAGAGTGTGCAGGATCAACGTGGAAAACCACACGGTCAGTCACCAGTCCACCATGGGGAACAGCCAGCAGCTTGTGGGAAGAAACAGTGCCATACACGCTGGGTAGGGAGGGGTTGGGAGTTGAACGGATGTGGTCAGCTTTGCAAGTATGGCGTTGGAAATGACTCCAAGCTCCGTTTTGACTCCACTGGAGCTGTCCTGGTAACACTCCACATGGATTATTATAGGACAAAAACACTCCCCTTGGAGTTATTTCAGGACAGTAACACTCCCCTGGAGTTATTACAGGACAGAAACAATCATCTTAGAGTTATTTCAGGACAGTAACACTCCCCTTGGAGTTATTACAGGACAGAAACACTCCCCTTGGAGTTATTTCAGGACAGAAACAATCATCTTAGAGTTATTTCAGGACAGAAACACTCCTATTGGAGTTATTACGGGACAGAAACACTCCCTTTGGGGTTATTTCAGGACACAAGCACTCCTCATGGATTATAACAGGACAAAAACACTCCCCTTGGAGTTATTTCAGGACAGAAACACTCCCCATGGATTATTACAGGACAGAAACACTCCATGGAGTTATTTCAGGACAGAAACACTCCATGGAGTTATTTCAGGACATAAACATTCCCCTTAGAGTTATTTCAGGACAAAAACATTCCCCTCAGAGTTAGTTCAGGACAGAAACACTCCATGGAGTTATTTCAGGACAGAAACACTCCATGAAGTTATTTGAGGACAGAAACACTCCATGGAGTTATTACAGGACATAAACATTCCCCTTAGAGTTATTTCAGGACAAAAACACTCCATGGAGTTATTTCAGGACAGAAACACTCCCTTTGGAGTTATTTCAGAACAGAAACACTCCCTTGCAGTTATTACAGGACGGAAACACTCTTTGGAGTTATTTCAGGACAGAAACAATCCATGGAGTTTTTTCAAGACAGAAACACTCTCCTTAGAGTTATTTCAGGACAGAAAGACTCCATGGAGTTTTTTCAGGACAGAAACTCTCCCGTTGGAGTTATTTCAGGACAGAAACACTCTCCTTAGAGTTATTTCAGGACAGAAACACTCTCCTTAGAGTTATTTCAGGACAGAAACACTCCATGGAGTCATTACAGGACAGAAACACTCTCCTTGGAGTTATTACAGAACAGAAACACTCCCCTTGGAGTTATTTCATGACAAAAACATTCCCCTTAGAGTTATTTCAGGACAGAAACACTCCATGGAGTTATTACAGGACATAAACATTCCCCTTAGAGTTATTTCAGGACAAAAACATTCCCCTTAGAGTTATTTCAGAACAGAAACACTCCCTTGCAGTTATTACAGGACGGAAACACTCTTTGGAGTTATTTCAGGACAGAAACACTCCATGGACTTTTTTTCAGGACAGAAACTCTCCCCTTGGAGTTTTTTCAGGACAGAAACTCTCCCCTTGGAGTTATTTCTGGACAGAAACACTCCATGGACTTTTTTTCAGGACAGAAACTCTCCCCTTGGAGTTTTTTCAGGACAGAAACTCTCCCCTTGGAGTTATTTCAGGACAGAAACACTCTCCTTAGAGTTATTTCAGGACAGAAACACTCCCCTTGGAGTTATTACAGAACAGAAACACTCCCCTTGGAGTTATTTCATGACAAACACTCCCCTTGGAGTTATTTCATGGCAGAAGCACTTCCTTGGAGTTATTTCAGGACAGAAACACTCTCCTTAGAGTTATTACAGGACACAAACACTCCCCTTGGAGTTATTTCAGGACAGAAACACTCTCCTTGATGGTGCATGCATGTAAAGTTCACGCTTTGACAAGTAATTCTAATTCTGATGAGTAATGGCCTGGAGGAAACGTGTCCGCTTAGGAAGCGAGAGAATCTGAGGGCACTGGTTCGAATCCCATAGTCGCTAGCATTTTCTCCCCCTCCACTAAATTTTGAGTGGTGGTCTCGACGCTAGTCATTCGGATGAGGTCCCGAGTGCAGCATGCACTTTACGCACGTAAAAGATCCCACGTCAACAAAAGGGATGTCCCTGGCAAAATATTTTCTGTAGAAAAATCCACTTCGATAGGAAAACAAATAAAATTGCAGGCAGGAAAAAATACAAAAATAAGGGGTGGCGCTGTCAGTGTAGCGACGCGCTCTCCCTGGGGAGAGCAGCCTGAATTTCACACAGAGAAATCTGTTGTGACAAAAAGAGTAATACAATACAATACAATACAATACCTGGTGGTGCATTCATGCTACTGGAGTGTTTCGTTTATCACGGCTGTGCTTTGTTCTTCTTCTTCCATTGCCACGCCCTCTGTCAGCGATGCTCGTGTGTCAATGGTCACAAGTCGCAACTCGACTGCAAGTGACAGTGCCTCTGTCTCGTCACCAGGCAAAATGTCACGTTGAAGAAGGTAAAACAGTAAATACAGCCAGAGAGAGAGATTTCAACAAACAAAACAAACGAAAAACAAAAACAAACTATCCATATCGATGAAGACTGCATGCTGTTGTGACAAGGTAAGAAATGACTGCTTGACGAGCCGGGGCCCAATCGGTGAGTAGTGTGAGTGGTGGGGGAGGGGTGTGGGTGTGTGGGAAGGGCGTGGGGGAGGGGGCAGAGGGTGGGTGACGGTAACGCAGGAACCGAGGCGAGCCTGACGAGGGCCGATCCGTCACTGGCTCATCCTCCTCCACGGCTGCCTCCAGTCGCCTCCCCTGGCTGGCCGCGGCTGCTGATTGGCGGAGAGTGGGCGGGGTGGTGCCGTGAAAAGGGCCCGTCACTGCCGCCTATCCTTTCTTTCCCAGACCAGCCACACACAGAGACTGACGCTGACTTGCCCTTGATCCACACACAGGCTGCTGGAACCTCTCGACACTTCACCAGCCTGGTCCAGCTTCGTTCCTGCTCTGTCTGACAACAGGTACCACCAGCAAACCAAAGTACCCAACCTTTCGGCGGAAAGCTGAGTTGAGGAGAAACAGGGTTGCACAAACCTGGTACTGGTCCAGAGACAATTTCATCGCAGAAGACAAACTGAAAAACACAGCGGTCTCCATTCCTTCACCCCTGTCGCTGATTGGCTGACAGCTCCGGACCAACACAGCGACCACTCGGGAAGACGTCAACGTTTGATTTGCCGAGAAGCACACTTGGTTCACCTGTCCAGGGAATATATCAAGGTAAGTCACTTGAAGCTGCAACTTCCGCTTTTTGTCTGTCACTTTTGTACAACTTGCTACGTTTTTTGTTTTCTTTTTTGTTTTTGTTTTTTCCTTGCTGAATGAGATTGTGGAATGTTTTGTTGTTTGTTTTTTTGTTTTTTGTGTGTTTGTTTGTTGTTGTTGGGTTGCTTTGTTTTGTTTTTGTTGTTATTTTTCATGAACAGGAACAAATCCCACGGCGTTGAATGTAAGTGTCAGCGGCTTGCAGGTATTTCAGTTATCTCACGTTGCTGCCTTGACACATACACACCGTTCCCTCTCGTTTATGAGAGATAAATACTTATTTCTATACTTTGTTTATTACATTGTGTAACAAGTATATTTGTTTGGGTTTACATATGCTTTGATGTCTGTTTATAAGGTTGATTGGGCAAGTGAGCAATGGTTTTCTGTTCTTGTGTGTAAACAACAGTCCTGACCACACTGAAAACAGTGTTGTGGAAGGTGATGTTGTTGCTTGCTGACCACCACGATGTGACAGGGGGTAAGTTTACGATCGGTCATCGGTCAATGGAGCATACAACCTTGAGATGACCCATCAAGGGGTCAGCAAGTCAGTCACTTGACTCAGTGATTGATTTTTCGACAGTCCGTTATACTAAATGGTCTCTTGTGGGCTTCTCTGTCATGACCACAGTTTCAAACTTTAAAAAAAACACCGTTCTTGTTGTTTTTCTGCATGTGTGTAAATTAAGCATTAGTGAAAATGTGTGAGTGTGTGTGTGTGTGTGTGTGTGTGTGTGTGTGTGTGTGACACGGATAAGGAAAAGACAGAGAGCCAAAATCCTGCTCAAAGCGCGTGCTTTTTGTGCATTTGCACATGGCATGATGGTGACAGTGAGAAGGTGACGATTCGAGAGACAGAACCACCTCTCCCTGCTGTCACTCACAACTCAGTCACTTGACTCATTGATTGAGTTTTCATAAAGAAAACAGTTTGCAGACAAAAAGAAGGACACATGCACACACACACACACACACACACACACACACACACACACACACATATATATATATATATATATATATATATATATATATATATATATATATATATATGGGGGGGTTGTTTTTGTTTTTGTTTCGTGTTTTTTTTTTGCCTGTGTGTTTATTTGATAGTCTTTGCGACTTGAACAAAACAGCAAGAAGAAATTGACCAAGTCTGGCGAGTGTCTGCAAACTGTTTTCTTTATGAAGTAGGATATATTGAAGACACCGATATCTGAATGAACCTGTCTACTGCTGTATGAAGTAGGATATATTGAAGACACTGATATCTGAATGAACCTGTCTACTGCTGTATGAAGTAGGATATATTGAAGACACCGATATCTGAATGAACCTGTCTACTGCTACATGAAGTAGGATATATTGAAGACACTGATATCTGAATGAACCTGTCTACTGCTACATGAAGTAGGATATATTGAAGACACTGATATCTGAATGAACCTGTCTACTGCTACATGAAGTAGGATATATTGAAGACACTGATATCTGAATGAACCTGTCTACTGCTTGCTACATGAAGTAGGATATATTGAAGACACTGATATCTGAATGAACCTGTCTACTGCTACATGAAGTAGGATATATTGAAGACACTGATATCTGAATGAACCTGTCTACTGCTACATGAAGTAGGATATATTGGAGACACTGATATCTGAATGAACCTGTCTACTGCTACATGAAGTAAGATATATTGAAGACACTGATATCTGAATGAACCTGTCTACTGCTACATGAAGTAAGATATATTGAAGACACTGATATCTGAATGAACCTGTCTACTGCTGTATGAAGTAGGATATATTGAAGACACCGATATCTGAATGAACCTGTCTACTGGCTACATGAAGTAGGATATATTGAAGACACCGATATCTGAATGAACCTGTCTACTGCTACATGAAGTAGGATATATTGAAGACACCGATATCTGAATGAACCTGTCTACTGCTTGCTACATGAAGTAGGATATATTGAAGACACTGATATCTGAATGAACCTGTCTACTGGCTACATGAAGTAGGATATATTGAAGACACTGATATCTGAATGAACCTGTCTATTGGCTACATGAAGTAGGATATATTGAAGACACTGATATCTGAATGAACCTGTCTACTGCTACATGAAGTAGGATATATTGAAGACACTGATATCTGAATGAACCTGTCTACTGGCTACATGAAGTAGGATATATTGAAGACACTGATATCTGAATGAACCTGTCTACTGCTTGCTACATGAAGTAGGATATATTGAAGACACTGATATCTGAATGAACCTGTCTACTGGCTACATGAAGTAAGATATATTGAAGACACTGATATCTAAATGAACCTGTCTACTGCTTGCTACATGAAGTAGGATATATTGAAGACACTGATATCTGAATGAACCTGTCTACTGGCTACATGAAGTAAGATATATTGAAGACACTGATATCTGAATGAACCTGTCTACTGGCTACATGAAGTAGGATATATTGAAGACACTGATATCTGAATGAACCTGTCTACTGCTGTATGAAGTAGGATATATTGAAGACACCGATATCTGAATGAACCTGTCTACTGGCTACATGAAGTAGGATATATTGAAGACACTGATATCTGAATGAACCTGTCTACTGGCTACATGAAGTAGGATATATTGAAGACACTGATATCTGAATGAACCTGTCTACTGCTGTATGAAGTAGGATATATTGAAGACACCGATATCTGAATGAACCTGTCTACTGGCTACATGAAGTAGGATATATTGAAGACACTGATATCTGAATGAACCTGTCTACTGGCTACATAAAGTAGGGTATATTGAAGACACCGATATCTGAATGAACCTGTCTACTGGCTACATGAAGTAGGATATATTGAAGACACTGATATCTGAATGAACCTACATATTGCTGTATGAAGTAGGATATATTGAAGACACTGATATCTGAATGAACCTGTATATTGCTGTATGAAGTAGGATATGTTGAAGACACTGATATTTGAATGAACGTGAATTTCATCTCCAGAGAGTGCGAGACTTTCAATGGCTGTTCAAAGGTGTCATGCAATATTTGATAATGACGATATTCTTTCTTTCGTTCTTATTTTTGTTTTGGTGTGTGTGTGTGTGTGTGTGTGTGTGTGTGTGTGTGTGTGTGTGTGTGTGTGTGCTTGTGTGTGTGTGTGTGTGTGTGTGTGTGTGTGTGTGTGTGTGTGTGTGTTTTGTTGTTGTTGTTTGTTCTTGTTTTTGTTTTTTTGTGTTTTTTTGTTGTTGTTTTTGTTTTTTGGGGTGGGGGGTGGGGTGGAGGGGTTTTTTGTTTTTTTTAATAGAGTGGAATACTTTCCATATGAGTTCCATACTGACTGTTTTGTTTTTGTATTTACCTCTGGGAAGGATCATGTCGGCCCTCCGGATATCTCTAAATGAAACAGAAAGGGGACGGAGGGCTAGGGGGCGGGGGGACGGGGGGGGGAGAGAAGGGAGTAAATGATGCAGCAGACAACCTCTGTGGAGGACGTTGTGTTTGCTGAGGTGTTTATAACAAAAAAAACATCCATTCCTGTCTGAGTCTGGGGGTTAGAACAGCCCTCTGTGACTCTTGTTCTGCTGTGAATCGACATCCTTTTCCTCCCCGAAATGTCACAGGGACAGGGTCTGTACTCGGGAACTTTTGTGTTTGTGTGTGTGTGTGTGTGTGTGTGTGTGTGTGTGTTTCGGTGGGGTGGGGGTAGAGGGGTGATGGTTTTGTTCACAGGAGTTTTTTCACGACTTTTCGTGCCCAGAACAGCAATAACAACACCACCAACAACAACAAGAAACGTTGGCAGTTGTTTAGTGTTTTATCCAGCTCTGTGCTGATATCAAATCAAATGTGGACTGTATTAAATGGCTTCAATTTTTGTTTTGTTTTTTTTACCTCCACAGTAAAAGTGTATCCAAAAAAGAAAGAAAACAAAAAATATGATATAATATGCTATATCATAATATGATACGATAATTATTATATATATCTTGCCGGGCACCGTGCACCGCTCAACACAAAGATGTAAGCGCGGCCATGACAATGTCGGTAAAACTGAAGAGATACTGCACCACACATCACACATCACACAATCAACTAGACCAGTTCATGTACGCACGTAGCAAGCAGACCGTCTTACAGCTAAAATCAAAAAGTAACAACTGAATAAACACGTGAGACATTCCTAGATAAAAGAGACAAACACGGGATTCGTTTTGACATCAACGTGCATGAACTGTATTGTATTGTATTGTATTGTATTGTATTGTATTGTATTTCTCTTTTTCGTCACACGAGATTTCTCTGTGTGAAATTCAGGCTGCTCTCCCCAGGGAGAGCGTGTCGCTACACTGACAGCACCACCTTTTTTTCTCTCTTTTTTTTTCTTCTTTTTTTTAAATTTTTTTTTACGTCTGCAGTTTATTATTTGTTTTCCTATCGAAGTGAGTTTTTCTACAAAATTTTTCTAGGGATAACCCTTTTGTTGCCGTGGGTTCTTTTACGTGCGCTAAGTGCATGCTGCACACGGGACCTCGAGTTATCGCCTCATCCGAATGAGTAGCGTCCAGGCCACCACTCAAGGTCTGATGGAGGGGGAGAAAATACTGGCGACTGCCGGTGTGATTCGAACCAGTGCGTTTAGATTCTATCGCTTCCTAGGCGAACGCGTTACCTCTAGGCCATCAGTCCACTTGATAGTTTGAAGCAGTGTCTGTAGGCCATCACTCCACATGATAGTTTGAAGCAGTGTCTGTAGGCCGTCACTCCACATGATAGTTTGAAGCAGTGTCTCCAGGCCATCACTCCACATGATAGTTTGAAGCAGTGTCTGTAGGCCATCACTCCACATGATAGTTTGAAGCAGTGTCTCCAGGCCATCACTCCACATGATAGTTTGAAGCAGTGTCTGTAGGCCATCACTCCACATGATAGTTTGAAGCAGTGTCTGTAGGCCGTCACTCCACATGATAGTTTGAAGCAGTGTCTGTAGGCCATCACTCCACATGATAGTTTGAAGCAGTGTCTCCAGGCCATCACTCCACATGATAGTCTGAAGCAGTGTCTCTAGGCCATCACTCCACATGATAGTCTGAAGCAGTGTCTGTAGGCCATCACTCCACATGATAGTTTGAAGCAGTGTCTGTAGGCCATCACTCCACATGATAGTTTGAAGCAGTGTCTCTAGGCCGTCACTCCACATGATAGTTTGAAGCAGTGTCTCTAGGCCATCACTCCACATGATAGTTTGAAGCAGTGTTTCTGTCACCGAAGTGAAACATTTCTCATCTTACGGCCAATTAACACTGTGACGCCATGCATTTTATTTCATTATCATAAAACCTACTTTTCCTTTTTCCATTCACAAGAACTGTGGTTAGTTGGAACATACTTTCTGCCCTGATAAGGTTTTTCACTGTCGCTGGGACCACGGAACGAACCAACAATTCCCAGGTGACAAAAAAACAACCACCTAGCATCGTTTGTACGTTTATGTAGGTATGTACTGACTGACGTAAGTTGGGTTGGTTTTCTTTCCGCATTTGCGAGTGTTTCACAATGTCTACCATCCAGATAACGATACAGCTTTTTGCTCAAAGCAATATTATGGTGACGTGGATGTTAGCAATGATGCTATGGGTCTCCATTCAATTCTATTATCAGTTCTTTCTTTCTTTTTTTTCTTTTCTTTTCATTTCTTTCTTTCTTTTTTTTTCTTTCTTTTTTGTGGTCTTTTTTTCAATTAAGGGGATCCATTTCATTTTCGTCATGTACACACACACACACACACACACACACACACACACACACACACACACACACACACACACACACACACACACACACACACACACACACACACACACACACGCACATGTATGTATATATATATATATATATATATATATATATATATAATTTATTCACACTGGTTTGGGACGTCGTGGAAAGGTTACAGGCCTTGCCTACATTTTGCTGTTACATTATATTCATACAATATATTCAGAATTTAGCGTTAGCAGCAGACTTTTTTCGGACTGAATTTATTCACTTATTGTTTCATTTCTTTAATCTATTTTCATCTCTTCAGTATATTGGTTTATTTACTTATCAGGTTTATTCATTCATCTATCTAAGTTTACGTGTTCATTCATCTGTTCATTCGTTCTTCTTTCGCGTTTCTTTTGTCATTCAATTTTCATCCACTGTTGGCAGGGTGTCATTACTGACTTCTTCAACTTCATGGTCAGGAGAGTGCTTTAACGTGTGTAAGACAAGAAAAGCCAACAACCCCCCCTCTCTCTGGTTATTGCCGCCTGACCTGCACCGTGCAGACCACCACCCGTGTCGTCCCGTGGGGGGCTGGGGGGGGTGGTCGTGGGGGAGTGGGGGGGGATATGATTAATCCTGACGTGTCTTATGAGAGGCTGTTTGGCGTCAACCGGTTGCATTCTGGTCACCTCTGTTGATAACTGTTTTGGAAACTGTAAATATGCATCCGATTTTCCTGTTGATTTCTCTCTCTCTCTCTCTCTCTCTCTCTCTCTCTCTCTCTCTCTCTCTCTCTCTCTCTCTTCTTTTTTTTTTTTTTGTTTTTTGCACAGATGTTGCGCATTAATTGGAAACAAGCATCACGCTTAATGATGACTGTTATTTCAAAATGACTAACGTGATTCATCGTGAATATGCATGTCCTCATCGTAAATCGGCATCAGGATTACGAATTAATATTTGTGCCCAGACGCAGCACAACGAAATTATGAGCCACCTGCCATAACTGATAATTTGCACGGCGTACTGCAACTGGTATATACGTGACAAATGATACGTAATAACTAACTATAAATTTTAACACACCCAAGGTGGCAAAAACAATCCTGCTTATAATTTTGAGCTTATGATTTCTTGGCAGTTTGGTGATTCGATGATAGTAACTTGTCAAACGTTTAGTCTTTTCACACACACACACACACACACACACACACACACACACACACACACACACACACACACACACACACACACTGGTTGTCCATTTGACCAAGAAGTCTATCTGTAAAATCAGGCACCCTTACTCACACATCATATCACTGTCTAACGAGCCTCCAAACCTAACCCTTGGTGCAGCCTTGACGATAACTCATACATCACTGTCTGACGGGCGCAATAGCCAGGTGGTTAAAGCGTTGGACTTTCAATCCGAGGGGCCTGGGTTCGAATCTCGGTAACGGCGTCTGGTGGGTAAAGGGTGGAGATTTTTCCGATCTCCCAGGTCAACATAATTATGTGCAGACTTGCTAGTGCCTGAACCCATTTCGTGTGTATATGCACGCAGAAGATCAAATACGCACGTTAAAGATCTTGTAATGCATGTCAGCGTCAGGTGGGTTCTGAAAACAATAACATACCTAGCATGCACCCCCCTTGCCCCCCTCTACCCCGACTCCCCCGCCCCCGAAAACTGAGTATGGCTGCCGACATGACAGGGTGAAAACGGTCATACACGTAAAAGCCCACTCGTGTACATACGAGTGAATGTGGGAGTTGCAGCCCACTAAAGAAGTTGATGATGTCACAGTCTACGTTCTTCCAAACCTACCCCTACCCCTTGACTGCCATAAACGTATTACGTACGTGTATAGTGACGTCACTGATGACGTCATCGGAAAAAGAGAAATAGGTCTTGAAGGCTGAAAATTCACACAGTTCGTCTAGAGTGGTATATCTCCAGACCATTTTCTCAATTTTAGGCTTGTTTTGGATGATGTTTTATGACCTGAAACACCACGCTCTGCTGTTTTCCCCCTGGTCTGAGGGGTTTTAATGTAGCCTTCACGGTAACTGCCTTTTTCAATTCATCCAGGATGGATTATCAAAGATGATACACAACGCATGTGGGAGGGGACGTAAAGGAGGAGGGAGGGGGATAGGGGGGTTATAGAGGGAGTGGGTAATCTAAATGTAGACATCCAAGATATGTAATAAGTTACTTTACACACGCTGCGTGCTATTTGAAAATACAGTTCACAATTTCCATATATAAAGTCCGCAAACTGCACGTCATACATTGCTGGCATTCACAGAGAGAGAGAGTCATTATTTTTCAACGGTGGAGATATTAGCACTTTGGCCGACTTTCATATGTGCCATTGTTCTAAGAGACACACAAGCATATACGCATATAAATGTTGTTATATAATGTACAAGGATAACGCATCGTCAAATTGAGAGAAACAACTTCACTCACATCTTTACGAAACGGAAACAAGTAATACACTACACCACACACACACACACACACACACACACACACACACACACACACACACACACACACACACACACACACACACACACACACACACACACACACACACACACACACACACACACACACACACATACAGAGAGAGAGAGAGAGTCTGATTCATGTTTAACACGACAGCTGACAACGTTTCTTCTGCCCTTGATAACTGAACATTCCAAGGCAAGAAACGATCGTCTTCTGCCTCCCCGCCTCTGACGGGCAAGAGAGAGAGAGAAACAGAGAGAGAGAGACAGATACAGAAACAGAGAGAGACTGAGAGAGACAGAGAGAACGACACAGAGAGAGAGAGACGGAGAGCAACTGTTTCTTCTGAAGCAAATGCTGGACAAGCAAGTCGCTAATGACTTAGGAATCTTCACGGTCCTTGACCAATCGCCAGTGAAGAATTAGATACAGCAGAAGTCCTCTCTTTCTCTCCTGCTTTGTATGCATGGCAAGTTGAAGTGCTTGCATGGGTTTGTCAGATAGAGAGAAAGAGCGGCACACAGAGATGTTCAGCATTTGAATGTTTAAACGAAGCAAGAAACACACATTTAGCTCTCTCTCTCTCTCTCTCTCTTTCTCACACACACACACACACACACACACACACACACGCTATTGAATATTTCCTTTGAAAAAAACAACAGTCTGTATGAGTCCGAATGAGTAGCGTCCAGGCCACCACTCAAGGTCTGATGGAGGGGGAGAAAATACTGGCGACTGCCGGTGTGATTCGAACCAGTGCGTTTAGATTCTATCGCTTCCTAGGCGAACGCGTTACCTCTAGGCCATCAGTCCACTTGATAGTTTGAAGCAGTGTCTGTAGGCCATCACTCCACATGATAGTTTGAAGCAGTGTCTGTAGGCCGTCACTCCACATGATAGTTTGAAGCAGTCTGTGTGTGTTCCCACACGCGTGTACGCGTGTGCATGTGTGTATGGGGGAAGGGGGGGCATGGGGGGAGGGGGTGACCGCGTAGGTCACTGCACGCGCGCAAAAATGTGGTGTGTTTATTTTCCCGTGCGAAGGTATTCCTCAACGCATGGTCTGGAAATATTTCCAGGCCCCCTTTTGTTTTTTTTCGTGCTTTTGTGGTCAGATCATGAATATTGCTATTTCTCTTCGCTCTGCTATGTCTGTATGATGGCGTGTGTGTGTGTGTGTGTGTCTGTGTCTGTGTGTGTGTGTGTGTGTCTGTGTCTGTGTGTGTCTGTGTGTGTGTGTCTGTGGGGGGTGGGGAGGGGGGCTTTCTCGCGCGGCAGCTCGTGCAAAAAGCTGAGGGCGCCTCCGGATGTGTTTAATTAAACTGCCGATATTTTCTTTGGGGAAAAAAACTGGCCACACTGGCGATTCTAAAATAAGGCAATTTTCACAACACTCACTGAAGATCAATACAGATAATGGATAAAAAGGCCTATCACAGATGAAGACCATGTCCAAGACATCACACGCACACATGCACACGAGCACACGAGCACACACACACACACACACACACACACACACACACACACACACACACACACACACACACACACACACACACACACACACACACACACGAGCGCGCGCGCCACCTGTTGGCCCAACGGCGAACAGCCAGGATCGATCGATTGATTGATTGATTGATTTTTTGTTTATCTGTTTATCTATATATCTAACTAGTTACATATTATGTCGTTTAATTTCTTTCGCTTAATTTGCTCATTTACCTATCTGTTTCGTTTATTTTATATGTTTGTGTATTTATTTTAGATAACACCTGGAAAGCAATGTGAAAGCTTCACAGCAACAAACGGACATGGCTATTCATACCTGAACTCAATGGGGCTTGGTGTGGGACCTGTATGTGTGTAGGGAGGACGGGGAGGGGGGCGGGGGGGGGGGGTTAACGGACCGTGGCGTCAGGCATTTCAAATAAACAACATAAACATAGATTTTTTTTAACGTTTACGTTACCCAGTGAATAACAGACACACACACACACACAACACACACACACACACACACACACACACACACACACACACAGGAGAGAGAGAGAGAGAGAAGACAAGACAAATTCTTTATTATCCAGGATAGTAGATAAGCTCTGGCACGCCCTTTTTTCATCCAGTCCCCGCCCTGAAACAGGGTCTACACTGCACAATACATTATATATGTCATTGTATGCACTACACAATGCTACTTAAAGTCATAGAATGCGAATACTATACTACATAAAGGCATAAGCATGGTAAAAATAAGACACACACACACACACACACTGAGGCACAAGCATGGTATTAATAATCGACATATAAAAAAAAACAACAGAAAGCAAACAAACAAACGAAAACAAAAAACAAACAAACAAACAAAACAAAACAAAACAAAACAAAAAACCAGAAAACACACATACACACACACTCTCTCTCTCTCTCTCTCTCTCTCTCTCTCTCTCTCTCTCTCTCTCTCTCTCTCTCTCTCTCTCTCTCTCTCACGCACACGCACACACGCATAAGCATACATTGTATATGTTAAAAAGTACTATACTAATGTGAATATATGACAGTGAGTCTAATAAAAATACACATAGCAATAACGGGGTGGGGGGGTTGCTCATAGCATAATTCAACATATAAAATAGTATGAGAATAAAAATGTCACAGGTGAACGAGTGAGAGAGAGAGAGAGAGAGAGAGAGAGAGAGAGAGAGAGAGAGAGAGAGAGAGAGAGAGAGAGAGAGAATAAAACAATATCAACTAATGAATAGATAACCTCATATAACATGGAACATGTGATAGAGAACAGCAGGTCAGTAATGAAGACAAAGTAACATGCATTGTATCATCTAATCTATATATATATATATATATAGGACTATGCGCTTATCGGTACACATACATCAATACATCGAACTGACAATGGAGCAACTGGCAACGACTGCATGAATATAGGTACATTTAATGGAAAGAAATGAAAGAACCGAAGAACCAAACAGAAGTAACATGCATTACAAACGCATGAAATATATTTTAAAAAATAAAATAAAATAAAACTTCAGTTCACACAC
>NC_134902.1:39868239-39878239 GCF_041734735.1 Babylonia areolata
GGTGCGGGGTGTGCATTTTGGGCCTGGTAGAGAGGCGAGTTTCTCTGGACCTCAGGACTTGGCGCGGGGTGTGCATTTTGGGCCTGGTAGAGAGGCGAGTTTCTCTGGACCTCAAGACTTGGTGCGGGGTGTGCATTTTGGGCCTGGCAGAGAGGCGAGTTTCTCTGGACCTCAGGACTTGGTGCGGGGTGTGCATTTTGGGCCTGGCAGAGAGGCGAGTTTCTCTGGACCTCAGGACTTGACGCGGTGTGTGCGGAGTGCCCGGCGTGCCTTCTGCATGTTGGCTGCTGTCTGTCTGTCCGGGGAGCCATCAGCAGACACAGTGCTGCCCGGGTACTGACCGCCGTCACCATTCTACAGCTGTGTGCCGCTTGGCTGCTACAGGAGGGTCACTGCTGGCTGCGCACTTGAGAGAACGACTTCTGCCTTTATGAGGAGGCTGACTGCCAGGTGCAGCTTCTTAGATGCTTTTGAGAAGTTGGGCACAGCTGTCTTAAGGTGGTTCCCATCATGGGACCACAGGGCGCAGTCATCGAGTCATTACGTCATTGGCCTTTCCAGTGTCTTTGTCTCACAATCATCGAGTCATTACGTCATAGGCCTTTCCAGTGCCTTTGTCTCACAATCATCGAGTCATTACGTCATTGGCCTTTCCAGTGCCTTTGTCTAACAATCATCGAGTCATTACGTCATGGGCCTTTCCAGTGTCTTTGTCTCACATCGAGTCATTACGTCATGGGCCTTTCCAGTGCCTTTGTCTCACAATCATCGAGTCATTACGTCATGGGCCTTTCCAGTGCCTTTGTCTAACAATCATCGAGTCATTACGTCATGGGCCTTTCCAGTGTCTTTGTCTCACATCGAGTCATTACGTCATGGGCCTTTCCAGTGCCTTTGTCTCACAATCATCGAGTCATTACGTCATGGGCCTTTCCAGTGCCTTTGTCTCACAATCATCGAGTCATTACGTCATGGGCCTTTCCAGTGTCTTTGTCTCAACTGCAAGGCGCCTCCACTTAATCACTGACCCACCCAGGTGGACCCTGATGGAGATACCCAGACCAAGGTTGTCCATCGGGTAGTACCCCTCCTGTCATGTCGTACCGAGGCTCAATGAGGATCGTACAGCAGGGGTCAAAGTCTTTCGATACACCCACGACAGTCGTTCACCGCTCTTCCAGTCCACACAGTCCAAGTCCATTATCAAAATCACCATGGCATAGTTTAGTTTACAATTATTTATCTTCAACCAACCACTCACCCGTTCGGTGAGGTCGCTTAGATACAAACAACTCTATGTGTGTCACAAGGACTGGGCAAAAACTTTATATGGCTTCATACTTCTTCTTCATCCTCATCCTCCTCCTCCTTCTCCTCTTCTTCTTCCTTTTCCTCCTTCTTCTCATCCTCTTTCTTCTCCCCCTTCTTCATCTTCTTCCTTCTTCTCTTCTCCTCCTCCTCCTCCTTCTTCACCTCCTCCTCTTTCTCCTCCTCCTCCTCTTCCTTCTTCTTTACCTTCTCCTCTTTCTCCTCCTCCTCCTCTTCCTTCTTCTTTACCTTCTCCTCTTTCTCCTCCTCCTCCTCTTCCTTCTTCTTTACCTTCTCCTCTTTCTCCTCCTCCTCCTCTTCCTTCTTCTTTACCTTCTCTTTCTCCTCCTCCTTTTTCACCTCCTCCGCTTTTTCCTCCTCCTTCTCCTCCTCCTTCTTTTTCACCTCCTCCTCTTTCTCCTCCTCCTCCTCCTTCACCCCTCCTCTTTCTCCTCCTCCTTCACCTCCTCCTCATCCTTCTCTTTCTTCTTCTGTTCCATGGTAGTGTTCTCTACATTGTGTGTGTGTGTGTGTGTGTGTGTGTGTGTGTGTCGGGGGGTGATGTGGGTACACGGGGCCGGAGGGGGAGGGAGGTGCGTGCGTGCAGATGGATGCGCTTGTCGCGTGAGCGCGTGCGTGCACACACACACACCGTGGTCGCGCAGCTTCCTTTCCCAGCCAGTGAAAACAAAGGCGGCGTGGTGGAGGATTGATCCCAGACAACATGCAGCCTGGTCGATCAGGACGTCTGTGGTGACAGCCAGGACTTTGCAGTCACACTGCACGTTGCACAACCGGGCCCGGCCGTTTGACCGAATACACAATATCAGAGGTTCAGCGTTCGATTCTGTCTCAGTCCGTAAAGCACGGGGACATTTGACTGACTCGTCAATACACAGCATCCTCTTTGTCTGTCTGTCTGTCTGTCTGTCTGTCTGTCTGTCTGTCTGTCTGTCTGTCTCTCTCTCTCTCTCTCTCTCTCTCTCTCTCTCTCTGTGAGATTGATGTTTCGTTTTTACTATTCACACAAAACATATTTTGTGTCCTAATAACTTTGTCTGCACTTGTTAAAGAAGTTGTTGGTACTAGTCCTCAGAATCATTCAGGATATCTGCATCTGTCTGTCTGTCTGTGTGTTATATTGTCTGTCTGTCTGTCTGTCTGTCTGTCTCCCACCTCTCTCTCTCTCTCTCTCTCTCTCTCTCTCTCTCTCTCTTCAATACATTGAATGCACTGTCTAGAATCCACAAACGAGCTCTTAAGATTGTACTGTCAAAATATACTAGTTTAACTCCTGGAGACTATTTAACCATGGACATTCTTCCACTAACACACACATTACAGTTTAACAGAGCAGATGTTTCGTATCATGAACGGCTATGTACCTCCAACACTAACAGCAAGATTTCAACCCAGTCAAGGTGCACAGATGGTGTAGTCATCCGAACACCCAGAACTGACCTCTTTAAAACTAGCCTTGTTTAATCAGGAGGGACACTTTGGAACTCTTTACCAACGATTGTTAAAAATAAAAGGAACATTTGTTCCTTTAAATCAGCTTACTAACCGTTTCTATTTCACGGAATGAAAACTTCAATGTGGACAACTTGTTGATTGCCATGTTAGATGCTGTGTTCATGTTGTTTTTTCACACTGACCAGTTCTATTGGAGACCAAAAAAAGTCATCGGTCTATCATCATGAACTTAATACCTTTGATTATGATCATATTTACGTCTGGGTGTTGAAATCTGAGGGTGTCACTATGTGCATGGTGATGGAGGGAAGGAGACTGGGGTAGGGGTGGGGGTAGAGAGTTCTTGTAGTTTGGTGTTTTGTAGTAGTCTTTTTCGTTAGTTTCTCATGTGATTTTGCAGTTGAGTTTGGTTGTTGATATCTTTCTTGTTAACAGTTCTGTGTTCGTGTGTTCTTTGATGTAGCCCTACCCCCCACATCCCTCTTTTTTTCCTTTTTTTATACCCCAGGGCTGGGTGGGAAAAAATCATATATTTTGCTTATCTCATTACCCTGGTAAAATAAAATTTCGTTTCGTTTCTCTCTCTCTCTCTCTCTCTCTCTCTCTCTCTCTCTCTCTCTCTCTCTCTCTCTCTCTCTCTCTCTCTCTCTCTATCTATTTATCTATCTCTATCTATCTGCCTAATTATCTGTCTATCTCTGCGTTTATCTCTTTGTCTCTATCTTAACATATCTATTTATCTCTTGCAAACGAAGGAGCTATTTGTTGTGGGAATATCAACGTAACAGCAGTGTGAAAGTATTCGTGCTGTAAAATTGAACACATGACGTTCAGTCATAGCCTGTTCAACCCCAGTACTTCTGTGTGCTTTGGTGTGATGGTGGTGAGTGACCACTGAAATGTACAAGTTACTTCGGACTTTCCATTATGGTTTGAGGACACTTTCTATACAATGTATCCTGGAATCAGAGAATCTCTTGGGACGAACTGACCAGTCGGTTCAGCATGACTCAGTCGCTGCGTTGGGATCTAATCACACACCAACATACACACGTATCCATACACACACGCGTGCACATACGCACGCACACATGCACAGGCTGATACACATGGAAGCCCTGTGCATGTTGAAATAAGATTTGGTTCGGATTTCTCACACCTTGCCCGTTCCCGTGCTTTGTCAGTCGATACACTAGTGTGTAGCCTACATAGTTATGACGTATTTATCTATCTGCAGTCCGTTTGACGTCACAGGTATATGTAAATATAATGACAAAATGTGCACCTGCCTTGTTCATTTGTAGTGATGTCTGAAATACTTGTCTCACAAATGGCTGTATGCATGTATTGAGTAATCTGTCAGTCTGTGCTGTGGGGGGAGGTGCGAGAGGTAGATAGAGGCAGGGAGAGGGAGGGAGATAGGTAGATAGAGGCAGGGAGAGGGAGGGAGATAGGTAGATAGAGGCAGGGAGAGGGAGGGAGATAGGTAGATAGAGGCAGGGAGAGGGAGGGAGATAGGTAGATAGAGGTAGGGAGAGAGAGAGAGAAGCAGGGAGAGAAATGGAGGTGGATAGAGGCAGGGAGAGAGAGAGAGAGGTGGATAGAGGCAGGGAGAGAGAGAGAGGTAGATAGAGGCAGGAAGGGAGAGAGAGAGGTAGATAGAGGCAGGGAGAGAGAGAGAGATAGGTAGATAGAGGCAGGGAGAGAGAGAGAGGTAGATAGAGGCAGGGAGAGAGAGAGATAGGTAGATAGAGGCAGGGAGAGAGAGAGAGATAGGTAGATAGAGGCAGGGAGAGAGGTAGATAGAGGCAGGGAGAGAGAGAGAGAGAGAGAGAGGTAGATAGAGGCAGGAAGGGAGAGAGAGAGGTAGATAGAGGCAGGGAGAGAGAGAGAGAGAGGTAGATAGAGGCAGGGAGAGAGAGAGAGGTAGATAGAGGCAGGGAGAGAGAGAGAGAGAGGTAGATAGAGGCAGGGAGAGAGAGAGAGAGGTAGATAGAGGCAGGGAGAGAGAGAGAGAGAGGTAGATAGAGGCAGGAAGGGAGAGAGAGAGGTAGATAGAGGCAGGGAGAGAGAGAGAGAGAGGTAGATAGAGGCAGGGAGAGAGAGAGAGGTAGATAGAGGCAGGGAGAGAGAGAGAGAGGTAGATAGAGGCAGGGAGAGAGAGAGAGAGGTAGATAGAGGCAGGGAGAGAGAGAGAGAGAGGTGGATAGAGGCAGGAAGGGAGAGAGAGGTAGATAGAGGCAGGAAGAGAGAGAGAGGTAGATAGAGGCAGGAAGGGAGAGAGAGAGGTAGATAGAGGCAGGGAGAGAGAGAGAGGTAGATAGAGGCAGGAAGGGAGAGAGAGAGGTAGATAGAGGCAGGGAGAGAGAGAGAGAGGTAGATAGAGGCAGGGAGAGAGAGAGAGAGAGGTGGATAGAGGCAGGAAGGGAGAGAGAGGTAGATAGAGGCAGGAAGAGAGAGAGAGGTAGATAGAGGCAGGAAGGGAGAGAGAGAGGTAGATAGAGGCAGGGAGAGAGAGAGAGGTAGATAGAGGCAGGAAGGGAGAGAGAGAGGTAGATAGAGGCAGGGAGAGGGAGAGAGAGGTGGATAGAGGCAGGGAGAGAGAGAGAGGTGGATAGAGGCAGGGAGAGAGAGAGAGGTGGATAGAGGCAGGGAGAGAGAGAGAGAGAGGTGGATAGAGGCAGGGGGAGAGAGAGAGAGAGGTGGATAGAGGCAGGGAGAGAGAGAGAGAGAGGTGGATAGAGGCAGGGAGAGAGAGAGAGGTGGATAGAGGCAGGGGGAGAGAGAGAGAGAGGTAGATAGAGGCAGGGAGAGAGAGAGAGAGATGGATAGAGGCAGGGGGAGAGAGAGGTGGTTGAGGCAGGGAGAGAGAGTGGGGGAGGACACATGAATGTTTTATATGAAAGGAGACGTTTTTATCTGCGCGCTCTCATAACAGCAAGGAAAAACAAAACAAACAAAATCGAGAAGAAGAAGATGATGATGATGATGATGAAGAAACGAAACAAAACGATATTTCATTTAACCATGGAGATGAGATAAGCAACTGGTATGAAGACTGAGAAGAAGGGGGTGATGACGATGACGATGATGGTGATGATGATGGTAGTGGGGGTGGTGGTGGTGGTGGTGGTGGTGATACGATGCTGCTGTTTCGAAAAGAAGAAGAAACCAAAGCTAAGAAAAGACAGAGAAAAAAGAGAGACAGAAATGAATAAAGAGAGAGAGAGAGAGAGATAAAACCCCACATTCCCAGAACATGAAGCAGCTCAATTTAGCCAGACCTTTACCAGAGTGTCAGCAGTGTCTGACATTTGACACAACATGCTGCTTCTGGCGACATTTGATCGAACTGCTGATGATTAACAGGCTGCCACAATTGATCGAGGCGGCATTCATCCAATCGACGGATAATCGACCGACTTTGACATGTTCACAGATTATTTCAAGTTTTTTCCACTCATGAAAATAACGTGTCTGTCAAAACGTGTTGGCAATATCCACAGTTCGTCCCCTGTACTATTTCCATTCACTTTCGTTTCTAATGCGGAACAAGTTGTAAATTGGTGAAACACATTGTGATAGACAACCTACGTTAAATTTTCTTCCCCTGTCAAACGCTGTCAAGAAAGCCAATAAAATGAGTAGAGGTGAAGAAATGTGGGGTATGTAATACACTGTTATTAAACGATCACCAACCTTTTTTCCGTCTTGGAAACGAAACAGTCCAGAGGAAGAAATGTGGACGTTAAAGGCCGACATGTTATTTCCCACTGTTAGGATGCAGGATTCTGCTTGTAACCAAGCCTGTGCACGGTAACCAACCCTGTGCACGGTAACCAACCCTGTACACGGTAACCAACCCTGTGCACGGTAACCAACCCTGTGCATAGTAACCAACCCTGTGCACGGTGACCAACCCTGTGCACGGTGACCAACCCTGTGCACGGTGACCAACCCTGTGCACGGTAACCAACCCTGTGCACGGTGACCAACCCTGTGCACGGTAATCAACCCTGTGCACGGTAACCAACCCTGTGCACGGTGACCAACCCTGTGCATAGTAACTAACCCTGTGCACGGTGAACAACCCTGTGCACGGTGACCAACCCTGTGCACGGTAACCAACCCTGTGCACGGTGAAGCTGTGCAGTGTATATACGGAGAGGTGGCCTTGTGGTATTACGATCCACTAGGAAGCCAGTGACCATCCCTGTCCAGGTCCCTTACACAGACCAGGATTATTTCCATCCCTCCCTCCACCAGGCCTTGGCTGCTAGTCTGGGTGCTAGTCTTTCGGGTGGGTCGATAAACAAAGGTCTCGTGTGCAGCATTCAAATAACGCACGTGAAAGAATCCACGGCAACAAAAAGATTGCCCGTGGCAAAATCCATTTTGACAATAAAACAAGTCACAGGGAGAACACACACACACGCACACACACACACACACACACACACACACACACACACACACATATATATATATGTCCTTCATCATCCATTCTCTGCATCAGGTGTTCTGGACTCCAATGCAGTGTCACAATTTTAACTCTCTCCATACGAACGGCGAAAGAGACGACGTTAACAGCGTTTCACCCCAATTACCGCCATCAAAATATTGCAAGTGGAAAGCTCTTATACCGGAGAGGTGAATGTTGACAAAGAATACCACAATTCTGACGACGGAAGCTAAAGGTTGGGTCATTGAGACACCCACTGGACATCCGAGGGGTCTGTATAGAGGAGAAGAGAGGACTGGCCGTACTGAGTGAGTTAAAGACATTTCTACAACAGCAAACTTTCTTGACAGGTCCATATGTATGGGGAATGTTCATGTTCTCTTGGGGTCGTTGGTTCCTCACCTTGTAGAACTGACACAGGCAGTCACGACGCACAGCAATTATAGGTAATGAATAAATCATCCGTATCCGTATCGGTATCCGTATCTCTCTGTCTGCCCCTGTGTCAGTTCGGCTATGTGCGTCCACCTCCTCCTCCTCCTCCCCTATCATGCACCCCTCCCCTCACCCCCACCCCTTCCTTGTCATGGCATGTTTTTTTTTCCAATGCTCTGTATCTTTCCACACACACACACACACATACATGCGTACACACACACACACACACACACACACACACACACACACACACACATGCGCTCACACACATACACACACACCATTCTTCACCCTCTGCCCAATACCGTTCCCACCACCACGCCCCGCCCTTCATATAATAGCATGTATGTATATTATGTATGTATGTATGTAAATTTGTATATTTCGATCTCTCCTCACCTCTCTCTCTCTGTCTCTGTCTCTGTCTCTGTATCACTCTCTGTCTCTGTCTCTCTGTCTGTCTGTCTATCTGTCTGTCTGTCTGTTTCTCTCTCTCTCTCTCTCTCTCTCTCTCTCTCTGTCTCTCTCTCTCTCCCTCTCGCTCAGAATTGCTCTAACTTGTAAAGGCATAAACAACAAAAGAATTACAGTCTCGAAAGTTAAGAAATAATCACACTAACGTTTTTACTGTCATAGCGTTTTGGTTGGATGGTCGACTCCAAGAAGCCGACATTTGTATCGTTTTCTGATATCCACGGAGAAAGTGCAAATTAACTGAATATGCATAAGTTTACTTTTCTTTTTTCATACTTTTCTTTTCGGTTGAGCACGCCGTGAGTTTGTCAAGCGTGGGTAAAGCCGTTTTCGACATAAGAGTTGTTGTTTTTTTTATTGTCTTTCAACAGACCTTGTGATTTTCTTTGCAGGGTTGCTGCTGCGACTTTGATTCATATATTCATGCTGTTTTTGTTTTGTTTGTTTTTATGTTGTTAAACGATTATTCTGATGTGTCTCATGCCAATAGGACTGTAATGTCAATGGCATTAAACATTTTTCAGTTCAGTTTCAGTTTCTCGCTCTCTGTCTCGAACTCCCACCCTCTCACTCCTCCTGTTTATCTTTCTCTCCATCATATATATATATCTAATTATCTACCTATCTTTTTTCTCTCTTTTTATTCTTTCTTTTCTTTATTTCTTTTTTTTTCTTTTCTGTTTTACATTTTTTGTATGGGTGGGGTCTGGTCGAAAGGCAAAAACAGATTCCATGAAATCACGGCAATGCAGACGTAGAGAAAGCGGGGAAGGAATTCCAACAGAAGCCGTTTGTCGTCAAGTCAAATGTCACTCCACCTGTCTATCACTCTGGTTATTTTGGCTGAAACAAAGCAGTGCGCTTCATAAATGAGCTGTCAGTCACTTGTCAATGTCATACTCCTTTCGCCCGTACACGACTCACTGAGCACAACGGTATTCAGCTCTCGAGGACAGCTTTCTTTATGGAATTAACTTTACTTTAATTGGCCTTTTCCACGTGATTTGCCTTTCTCTTGGACAGGTTTTGAGAACCAGCGACTTGACTCCATTGGCCTTGTAATGACCCCTTTGTGATCGGCTCAGCCACAGACAATGTGACTTCGTTTTTGTCCCTGTGTTGGTCTCTACGATCAGTTTTTTGTTTTGTCTGTTCGTTTTTTCTTGTTTTTATTTATCTCTTAATTGGCGAGTTAGCTATGTTCTACAAAGACTGCTAGGTCATCCGCTATTTGTCTGTTCCATGACAGGCTTCAGGCATATCTTGGGAAGAAACTGAAGCAGTCTCTCTCTGTTCTGTCAGATGAGAGGGGAGTAGGGAGTGGAATAGAGGGGGGAGGGGGGCTGTGTACAACATCAAGGACGGATGACAGTCTGTAGATCTATATCAGATTCTCTGTCCCTCTCTCTTTCTTTCTCTGTCTCTGTCTCTCTGTTTCTCTCTCTCTCTCTCCCTCTCTCTCTCTTTATCTCTCCATTTCTCTCTCCCTCTCTCTCTCTCTTTCTTTCTCCATCTCTCTCTCTTTCTCCCTCTCTCTTTCCATACCTCTCTCTCTCTCTCTCTCTGAGGTCTTCTGCAGTCTGTCTTTACTGATGATCCAATCCTTGGTTCTGTTTCCCGGTGAGAAGGAGAGTACTGGTGGTGTGGGGTGGTGTGGTGTGGTGTGGTGTGGTGTGGAGTGGTGTGGGGTGGTGTGGAGTGGGGTGGAGTGGAGTGGTGTGGAGTGGGGTGGGGTGGTGTGGTGTAGAGTGGTGTGTGGTGGTGTGGAGTGGAGTTGGGTGGTGTGGTGTGGTGTGGTGTGGAGTGGGGTTGGGTGGTGTGGTGTGGGGTGGTGTGGTGTGG
>NC_134902.1:39885739-39910739 GCF_041734735.1 Babylonia areolata
CATTTCTGCCATTTACGTTCATTGTAGTCGCTATCGACAGTTATATCTATATGGTTAGAGGCACAGGCACACAGTTACAGACAGACAGATAATGACAGAGACAGACAAACAGACAGGCGGAGACAGAGAGAGAGATGGGCAGCATGGAAACAATGTGCTGAAGGGACTGTAAAGAAACATTCTAGGACACAGGGGTTAGAGTAAACAAAATGGAGAATAGTGACTACTGTCATCCACCACTCAACAGAGAGAGAGAGAGAGAGAGAGAGAGAGAGAGAGACACACACACACACACACACACACACACACACACACACACACGCACGCACGCACGCACACACACACACACACACACACACACACACACACACACACACACACACACACACATTTGCGCTCGCGTTCGCGCATTACAGTTAGGCCACGAAAATCTTTCCGCAGAACTGTCTCTGCCATACATTAACTAACCACAATATTCAAATGCTTCAAACAAAAAAAACTTCTTTTGGACAGAACATTTCTTCTGTATCTCTGTCATGCAGAAGACCCTTGTCTTTATGTTTTTTCAATGCCCTGAAGGCTCGCCCACATGTGGGACACAAGTGAGTGGGTGCTGTCGTGGCAGTGGATGCTGCTCGGGCCTCGCGCACAGCACGCTTTCGTTGCGCCTCGGTGGGAAATGCGTCTGGCTTCAGCTGCACGGGCTCCTGTGGTGATCTTGCTGCACCAAACTGGACGGTCCAGAGTCACTGAGCACGTGACTACCGTGCCCCGACCTGCTCCTGCTCCTCCGCGCGACACAACACGGGCGCGGGGGTGGGGTGGGGAGGGGTACGTGGGAAGGGGGGGGGGACTAAGTGGTGTGTTGATTGCTGATAAACAAGGAAAGGAGGTGATGCAGACGACAGGCCGGGCCGGGGGGTGGAGGAGGTGTGGGGGGTCAGTAGAGATTGGTGCTGTCTGTCTGGCTGCCGTGATGGACGTGGCGGGGTGGCCGGGGTGACGGAGAGATCTGATTGGGTCAGGCGTCACTTGGTGGGCTGTATACGTCAACGGGGGGGTGGGGGGGACATAGGGGGACTGTGGGATTGTCTGTTGGTGGACTGTATACGTCAGGGGTGGGGGGGACATAGGGGGACTGTGGGATTGTCTGTTGGTGGACTGTATACGTCAGGGGGGGGGGGGGGGGGGACATAGGGGGACTGTGGGATTGTCTGTTGGTGGGCTGTATACGTCAGGGGGGGGGGGGGACATAGGGGGACTGTGGGACTGTCTGTTGATGGGCTGTATACGTCAGGGGGGACATAGGGGGACTGTGGGACTGTCTGTTGATGGGCTGTATACGTCAGGGGGGACATAGGGGGACTGTGGGATTGTCTGTTGGTGTGCTGTATACGTCAGGGGGGACATAGGGGGACTGTGGGATTGTCTGTTGGTGTGCTGTATACGTCAGGGGGGGGGGACATAGGGGGACTGTGGGATTCTCTGTTGGTGTGCTGTATACGTCAGGGGGGACATAGGGGGACTGTGGGATTGTCTGTTGGTGTGCTGTATACGTCAGGGGGGGGGGGGGACATAGGGGGACTGTGGGATTGTCTGTTGGTGTGCTGTATACGTCAGGGGGGGGGGGACATAGGGGGACTGTGGGATTGTCTGTTGGTGTGCTGTATACGTCAGGGGGGGGGGGAACATAGGGGGACTGTGGGATTGTCTGTTGGTGTGCTGTATACGTCAGGGGGGACATAGGGGGACTGTGGGATTGTCTGTTGGTGTGCTGTATACGTCAGGGGGGACATAGGGGGACTGTGGGATTGTCTGTTGGTGTGCTGTATACGTCAGGGGGGGGGGGACATAGGGGGACTGTGGGATTGTCTGTTGGTGGGCTGTATACGTCAGGGGGGACATAGGGGGACTGTGGGATTGTCTGTTGATGGGCTGTATACGTCAGGGGGGGGGGGACATAGGGGGACTGTGGGATTGTCTGTTGATGGACTGTATACGTCAGGGGGGGGGGGACATAGGGGGACTGTGGGATTGTCTGTTGGTGGACTGTATACGTCAGGGGGGACATAGGGGGACTGTGGGATTGTCTGTTGATGGGCTGTATACGTCAGGGGGGGGGGACATAGGGGGACTGTGGGATTGTCTGTTGGTGTGCTGTATACGTCAGGGGGGACATAGGGGGACTGTGGGATTGTCTGTTGGTGGGCTGTATACGTCAGGGGGGACATAGGGGGACTGTGGGATTGTCTGTTGATGGGCTGTATACGTCAGGGGGGTGGGGGGGGACATAGGGGGACTGTGGGATTCTCTGTTGGTGGACTGTATACGTCAGGGGGGACATAGGGGGACTGTGGGATTCTCTGTTGGTGGACTGTATATGTCAGGGGGGACATAGGGGGACTGTGGGATTGTCTGTTGGTGTGCTGTATACGTCAGGGGGGGGGGGACATAGGGGGACTGTGGGATTGTCTGTTGGTGGACTGTATACGTCAGGGGGGACATAGGGGGACTGTGGGATTGTCTGTTGGTGTGCTGTATACGTCAGGGGGGACATAGGGGGACTGTGGGATTGTCTGTTGGTGTGCTGTATACGTCAGGGGGGGGGGGACATAGGGGGACTGTGGGATTCTCTGTTGGTGTGCTGTATACGTCAGGGGGGACATAGGGGGACTGTGGGATTGTCTGTTGGTGTGCTGTATACGTCAGGGGGGGGGGGGACATAGGGGGACTGTGGGATTGTCTGTTGGTGTGCTGTATACGTCAGGGGGGGGGGACATAGGGGGACTGTGGGATTGTCTGTTGGTGTGCTGTATACGTCAGGGGGGGGGGGGGAACATAGGGGGACTGTGGGATTGTCTGTTGGTGTGCTGTATACGTCAGGGGGGACATAGGGGGACTGTGGGATTGTCTGTTGGTGTGCTGTATACGTCAGGGGGGACATAGGGGGACTGTGGGATTGTCTGTTGGTGTGCTGTATACGTCAGGGGGGGGGGGGGACATAGGGGGACTGTGGGATTGTCTGTTGGTGGGCTGTATACGTCAGGGGGGACATAGGGGGACTGTGGGATTGTCTGTTGATGGGCTGTATACGTCAGGGGGGGGGGGGACATAGGGGGACTGTGGGATTGTCTGTTGATGGACTGTATACGTCAGGGGGGGGGGACATAGGGGGACTGTGGGATTGTCTGTTGGTGGACTGTATACGTCAGGGGGGACATAGGGGGACTGTGGGATTGTCTGTTGATGGGCTGTATACGTCAGGGGGGGGGACATAGGGGGACTGTGGGATTGTCTGTTGGTGTGCTGTATACGTCAGGGGGGACATAGGGGGACTGTGGGATTGTCTGTTGGTGGGCTGTATACGTCAGGGGGGACATAGGGGGACTGTGGGATTGTCTGTTGATGGGCTGTATACGTCAGGGGGGTGGGGGGGACATAGGGGGACTGTGGGATTCTCTGTTGGTGGACTGTATACGTCAGGGGGGACATAGGGGGACTGTGGGATTCTCTGTTGGTGGACTGTATATGTCAGGGGGGACATAGGGGGACTGTGGGATTGTCTGTTGGTGTGCTGTATACGTCAGGGGGGGGGGACATAGGGGGACTGTGGGATTGTCTGTTGGTGGACTGTATACGTCAGGGGGGACATAGGGGGACTGTGGGATTGTCTGTTGGTGTGCTGTATACGTCAGGGGGGGGGACATAGGGGGACTGTGGGATTGTCTGTTGGTGTGCTGTATACGTCAGGGGGGACATAGGGGGACTGTGGGATTGTCTGTTGGTGTGCTGTATACGTCAGGGGGGGGGGACATAGGGGGACTGTGGGATTCTCTGTTGGTGTGCTGTATACGTCAGGGGGGACATAGGGGGACTGTGGGATTGTCTGTTGATGGGCTGTATACGTCAGGGGTGGGGGGACATAGGGGGACTGTGGGACTGTCTGTTGATGGGCTGTATACGTCAGGGGGGACATAGGGGGACTGTGGGACTGTCTGTTGATGGGCTGTATACGTCAGGGGGGACATAGGGGGACTGTGGGACTGTCTGTTGATGGGCTGTATACGTCAGGGGGGACATAGGGGGACTGTGGAACTGTCTGTATACGTCAGGGGGGACATAGGGGGACTGTGGGATTGTCTGTTGATGGGCTGTATACGTCAGGGGGGACATAGGGGGACTGTGGGATTGTTTGTTGGTGGACTGTATACGTCAGGGGGGGGGGGGACATAGGGGGACTGTGGGACTGTCTGTTAATGGGCTGTATACGTCAGGGGGGACATAGGGGGACTGTGGGACTGTCTGTATACGTCAGGGGGGACATAGGGGGACTGTGGGATTGTCTGTTGATGGGCTGTATACGTCAGGGGGGGGGGGGACATAGGGGGACTGTGGGATTGTCTGTTGGTGGACTGTATACGTCAGGGGGGGGGGGATAGGGGGACTGTGGGATTGTCTGTTGATGGGCTGTATGCGTCAGGGGGGTTGGGGGATTGTCTGTTGATGGACTGTATGCGTCAGGGGGGGACATAGGGGGAATGTGGGATTCTCTGTTGGTGGACTGTATACGTCAGGGGGGGGGGACATAGGGGGACTGTGGGATTGTCTGTTGATGGGCTGTATACGTCAGGGGGGTTGGGGGACATAGGGGGACTGTGGGATTCTCTGTTGGTGGACTGTATACGTCAGGGGGGACATAGGGGGACTGTGGGATTCTCTGTTGGTGGACTGTATATGTCAGGGGGGACATAGGGGGACTGTGTGATTCTCTGTTGGTGTGCTGTATACGTCAGGGGGGACATAGGGGGACTGTGTGATTCTCTGTTGGTGGACTGTATACGTCAGGGGGGACATAGGGGGACTGTGGGATTGTCTGTTGGTGGGCTGTATACGTCAGGGGGGACATAGGGGGACTGTGGGATTCTCTGTTGGTGGACTGTATATGTCAGGGGGGACATAGGGGGACTGTGGGATTGTCTGTTGGTGGACTGTATACGTCAGGGGGGGACATAGGGGGACTGTGGGATTCTCTGTTGGTGGACTGTATACGTCAGGGGGGGGACATAGGGGGACTGTGGGATTCTCTGTTGGTGGACTGTATACGTCAGGGGGGACATAGGGGGACTGTGGGATTGTCTGCGTGTGGAATACCACCCCCACCACCACTACCACCACTACTGCTGCTTTTCTTTCTTTTCTTTTTTTTTTTTTTTTTTTTTTACTTTTGTTTTTCGTTGTTGTTTTTCTCTTTCTTTCTTCACACTGTGGCGCGGTGCGAAGTAAAAGAGCATGCACAGAAGGGAATCCCCGGGATTTTTATCCACACACCACGGGTTCGCTGCCTGAGTGCACTGTGTGTGTCTTGAAGACGAAGATAACTTAACCTTCAAGGTAAACTGTACCCGCGGGTCCCTACCCTGTCAAGGTTAACTTGCCTGAAGGCAACATGATTTCCGTCGTGAATACGACCCCAGGAAGCGGATGTCTACAGTTCGTGTTCCACACAGTCCGGGATTTCTACTCACACCCCACCCAACCCCCACCCCCCACCAACCACCCCCGCCCCCCCAACCCCCCAACCCTCTGTCACACCTTGAGAGGTAGTCTGGGTGTTCGGTTTTTCGGATCAGACGGTAAATCTAGCTGCCGTGTGCTGCATGCACAAGTTGCGCGAAAAGTGACCCACGGCAACAAGAGTTGTCCCTGGGATCTGTTTAAACACTCCCCTTTGGTGGTAAAGCAAATACACCTGCAGAAGAAAAAGAAAACCACGCGCAAACCATGTAGTATCCATGTCAATGGAAGGCCGTAAAGTATGTCATCCATTGTGTAACTCTAGCAGTGATGGAAAGCAGTCTGTACTCTATGTCATCCACTGTGTAACTCTAGCAGTGATGGAAAGCAGTCTGTACTCTATGTCATCCATTGTGTAACTCTAGCAGTGATGGAAAGCAGTCTGTACTCTATGTCATCCATTGTGTAACTCTAGCAGTGATGGAAAGCAGTCTGTACTCTATGTCATCCATTGTGTAACTCTAGCAGTGATGGCAGACAGTCTGTACTCTATGTCATCCATTGTGTAACTCTAGCAGTGATGGAAAACAGTCTGTACTCTATGTCATCCACTGTGTAACTCTAGCAGTGATGGAAAACAGTCTGTACTCTATGTCATCCACTGTGTAACTCTAGCAGTGATGGAAAACAGTCTGTACTCTATGTCATCCACTGTGTAACTCTAGCAGTGATGGAAAACAGTCTGTACTCTATGTCATCCACTGTGTAACTCTAGCAGTGATGGAAAGCAGTCTGTACTCTATGTCATCCATTGTGTAACTCTAGCAGTGATGGCAAACAGTCTGTACTCTATGTCATCCATTGTGTAACTCTAGCAGTGATGGCAAACAGTCTGTACTCTATGTCATCCATTGTGTAACTCTAGCAGTGATGGCAGACAGTCTGTACTCTATGTCATCCATTGTGTAACTCTAGCAGTGATGGCAAACAGTCTGTACTCTGTGTCATCCATTGTGTAACTCTAGCAGTGATGGCAAACAGTCTGTACTCTATGTCATCCATTGTGTAACTCTAGCAGTGATGGCAAACAGTCTGTACTCTATGTCATCCATTGTGTAACTCTAGCAGTGATGGCAAACAGTCTGTACTCTATGTCATCCACTGTGTAACTCTAGCAGTGATGGCAAGTAGTCTGTACTCTATGTCATCCATTGTGTAACTCTAGCAGTGATGGAAAGCAGACAGTCTGTACTCTATGTCATCCATTGTGTAACTCTAGCAGTGATGGAAAGCAGACAGTCTGTACTCTATGTCATCCATTGTGTAACTCTAGCAGTGATGGAAAGCAGTCTGTACTCTATGTCATCCATTGTGTAACTCTAGCAGTGATGGAAAGCAGTCTGTACTCTATGTCATCCATTGTGTAACTCTAGCAGTGATGGAAAGCAGTCTGTACTCTATGTCATCCATTGTGTAACTCTAGCAGTGATGGCAAGTCAGTCTGTACTCTATGTCATCCATTGTGTAACTCTAGCAGTGATGGAAAGCAGTCTGTACTCTATGTCATCCATTGTGTAACTCTAGCAGTGATGGCAAACAGTCTGTACTCTATGTCATCCATTGTGTAACTCTAGCAGTGATGGAAAGCAGTCTGTACTCTATGTCATCCATTGTGTAACTCTAGCAGTGATGGCAAACAGTCTGTACTCTATGTCATCCATTGTGTAACTCTAGCAGTGATGGAAAGCAGTCTGTACTCTATGTCATCCATTGTGTAACTCTAGCAGTGATGGCAAACAGTCTGTACTCTATGTCATCCATTGTGTAACTCTAGCAGTGATGGAAAGCAGTCTGTACTCTATGTCATCCATTGTGTAACTCTAGCAGTGATGGAAAGCAGTCTGTACTCTATGTCATCCATTGTGTAACTCTAGCAGTGATGGAAAGCAGACAGTCTGTACTCTATGTCATCCATTGTGTAACTCTAGCAGTGATGGAAAGCAGTCTGTACTCTATGTCATCCATTGTGTAACTCTAGCAGTGATGGCAAACAGTCTGTACTCTATGTCATCCACTGTGTAACTCTAGCAGTGATGGAAAGCAGACAGTCTGTACTCTATGTCATCCATTGTGTAACTCTAGCAGTGATGGCAAACAGTCTGTACTCTATGTCATCCATTGTGTAACTCTAGCAGTGATGGCAAGCAGTCTGTACTCTATGTCATCCATTGTGTAACTCTAGCAGTGATGGCAAACAGTCTGTACTCTATGTCATCCATTGTGTAACTCTAGCAGTGATGGAAAGCAGACAGTCTGTACTCTATGTCATCCACTGTGTAACTCTAGCAGTGATGGCAAACAGTCTGTACTCTATGTCATCCATTGTGTAACTCTAGCAGTGATGGCAAACAGTCTGTACTCTATGTCATCCATTGTGTAACTCTAGCAGTGATGGAAAGCAGACAGTCTGTACTCTATGTCATCCACTGTGTAACTCTAGCAGTGATGGAAAGCAGTCTGTACTCTATGTCATCCACTGTGTAACTCTAGCAGTGATGGCAAGCAGTCTGTACACTATGTCATCCATTGTGTAACTCTAGCAGTGATGGCAAACAGTCTGAAATCTATGTCATCCATTGTGTAACTCTAGCAGTGATGGAAAGCAGACAGTCTGTACTCTATGTCATCCACTGTGTAACTCTAGCAGTGATGGAAAGCAGACAGTCTGTACTCTATGTCATCCACTGTGTAACTCTAGCAGTGATGGAAAGCAGACAGTCTGTACTCTATGTCATCCACTGTGTAACTCTAGCAGTGATGGCAAGCAGACAGTCTGTACTCTATGTCATCCACTGTGTAACTCTAGCAGTGATGGCAGACAGTCTGTACTCTATGTCATCCACTGTGTAACTCTAGCAGTGATGGAAAGCAGACAGTCTGTACTCTATGTCATCCATTGTGTAACTCTAGCAGTGATGGAAAGCAGACAGTCTGTACTCTATGTCATCCATTGTGTAACTCTAGCAGTGATGGAAAGCAGACAGTCTGTACTCTATGTCATCCATTGTGTAACTCTAGCAGTGATGGCAAGCAGTCTGTACTCTATGTCATCCATTGTGTAACTCTAGCAGTGATGGCAAGCAGTCTGTACTCTATGCCATTCAATCTGTAACTCTAGCAGTGATGGCAAGCAGTCTGTACTCTATGCCATTCAATCTGTAACTCTAGCAGTGATGGCAAGCAGTCTGTACTCTATGCGTTTTGTCTTTCCCTCCACCCACCACAGTGCTCCTTTTGTTCGGGTCTTTGTTGTGTTTTGTTTGGTGTGTTCGCTTTCGTTGTGTTTCTTTGTTGTCTCCTTTATCTTTCCATCCAGTCGTGCCATCCACTGCAGTGACCTAGTTCTGTGCAGGGCATTGTAAAGACGGCATAGAGAATGAACCCACGTTGTCATTGTAGTGCATCCCAGCATTGCGAAACTCAATCTGCCTGGCAGTGGCGTGTCTGGCATTCAAGCAGGAGAAAGAAAGCCACCACTGCAGTGACAATTCCAAACAAACATTGGCTACCTTCCTTGCTGACAAAATGTGTTCTCTTTGCGCCTGCCTCGCTTCTGTTTTTTAGGGAGGAAACAACAAGGTTCACATGGATGAACAACAGGGGATAGACAGAACAGACAGAGACACAGACACACAGGCAGACAGACAGACAGGCAGACAGACAGACAGACAGACAGACAGGCAGACAGACAGGCAGACAGACAGGCAGACAGACAGACAGACCAATGATGATAAGCAGTCTTCGTCATTTTCTTGCAGTGTCCATGACAAGGAGAATAATCGCGATCCTATTATTGTGACCTGCCAGACCATACAATGGAAGGTGTTACAAGGGCAATAATCGCAATCTGATTATCCTAATCGGCCAGCAATAACTGGAATAAATAATAATAATAATAATAATAATAAAATGGATACTTATATAGCACACTATCCAGAAATCTGCTCTAGGTGCTTTACAAAAACGCTTTTGTTAACATAAAACATTACATCAATGTTACATACACACACACCAAAATGTGACTACACACACACACACACACACACACACACACACACACACACACACACTGCCTGCATACATACATTTTAACATACATGTGTATCTAACAGCTACCCTAAAACATACGCACACATAGGCAGGCACAAACTTACATAAACACACGCACACACAATACACATTCATATACATGCATGTAGTTATGTACACATACATATGTATACACACATAGTCAAGCACAGCTAATGCAAAGGAAGTGGACCTGCCACAACTGAACTTATTGCTGAGGGAAAAGGTAAGTTTTGAGACGAGATTTAAAAGACGCGAGGGAATCAGAATGACGGAGGTTATCAGGGAGCTTGTTCCACTTTTTTGGCGATTGAAAAGAAAACGATCTGTTTCCATAGGTCTTACTTCTGACGTGAGGTATCCTGAGAAGTCGAGTATCAGAGGAAGAACGGAGCTGGCGAGACGGGGTATAGATATGGAGGAGTTCAGAAAGATACTTGGGGCCAGATCCGTTGACTGCAGAAATGCAAGAGAAGTTAAAAAAAGAACTGTAACACAAAGACCACAAGAAGACCACTGTCTATGGTATGAAGCAAGCACTATATCCTTTAGAATAAACTGAGTGAATTCAGATGAAGATGAATGGGGCACCGGTCTTGGTGTTTCTTGTATTGTACTGTATTGTGTTAACTGTCGGCACTCTCTCTCTCCCTCTCTCTGTCTCCCTCTCTCTCTCCCTCTCTCTCTCTCTCTCTCTCTCCCTCTCTCTCTCTCCCTCTTTCTCCATCTCTCTCTCTCTCTCACTCTGTCTCTCTCTCTCTGTCTCTCTCAGTCTTTTGACGATGCATGTACTTAGCCTTTGAATACATGCTGAAACACACATAAAGTGAAAGGAATGTGTGTCCGTAATATTCTTTAACTGGCTATTTCTTGATACATTTTTAAAATCATTACTCTCTCTCTCTCTCTCTCTCTCTCTCTCTCTCTCTCTCTCTCTCTCTTTCACGCACACACACACACACACACACACACACACACACAATTGTTAGTTATCTGCTTAGAAATGGCAGTCAGCACACAGGTGTGCATCCTCACTACAAAGCGACAGCTTGCAGGGTTCAAACCTCTCCCTTATGAACGCCCACGGGCGCCAACAACGGACAGGATACTGGCAGTAATGCGACGCAGCGGAAACTTCATCATCATAAAACAGGAATAGCAATGATGATATAAACCATCCGCAACTGCATAACGCAATAGCGGCTTGATTGTCATAGCCTTGTGGCATAAGACGTCATCACTATCGTTATCATCACCATTTAAAACAAAAGAAAAACAAAACCTTCTGCCATTGACAATATACCGCCCACACATTCAAAACGCAAAATGCTACTGTATTGAAAGGTATTGAATAAAGCTTCATTTTCAAAATAAAAATTAAGGAAAACAAAAAAAAAACGAACATTCGCTGTCCAGATTCAATCCATGCGGCTGCCGATGTGCGACTGACGTCAAGCGGCATCAGCGATTGCATTCTGTGATTCACGCTGACAGCTTGACACAAGTGACATTTCCACGGATGTGTTTATGACATGGCAAAGCAAAACCCGAAACCGGATTTCTCTCAGACTGTTGCAGCAGCTCGTGCAGAGTGACAGGTGTGCACTATCTGATCGCCCTGCCAGCAGCCAGTCAGCACTGCTCGCGGAATCGTCATCGTCCTCAGAGGAATCCGATACGCCTGCAGTCTTGGCAGGAAGTCAGTGCCAACCAAAAAAATAAATAAATCAAGTTAAGCAGTTCATCGCTACAAAGTCCGTGAAGGAAGGTTTGAAACGTAATCATTAATAATTTCGATGTGAATATAAAATACAAAGTTGCAGAACTTTCCACTCTCTATTTTGAAGGGTCGCTACTGATGCATCATCGTCCTGAAAGGAATCCTTTGGTTTAAAACGTAATCATTAATGATTTCGATGTGAATATGAAATACAAAGTTGCAGAACTTTCCAATCTCTTATTTTTCAAGGGTTACTACCACTATATCGTGCTGCCTGTCTTTCCACGAACCATTCTTCTGGAACCGTTTGTTCTGCCAGTGTCAAGCTCTAACCCGTGGCAGGTGGGGAGTGTGCTTTTACGTTTCACAGGCCCCAAAAACATTGGAACTCACTGCCATCAAATCTGCATAAACACTCAAACTCTGAGTGAATTCAAAGTCAATCCGAAGACCTATTGATTTTGACAAGTATTCCATTAGCTCTGTGCGTGTGTGTGTGTGTGTGTGTGTGTGTGTGTGTGTGTGTGTGTGTGTGTGTGTGTGTGTGTAAGTGTGTCTGTATTACGCAAGATAGAAATTATCATTATTATTACTATTATTATTATCATCATCATTATTAGTATTATTATTATTATTGCTATTATTATTATTATTATTGATATCATTGTTATTGTTATTATGACTATTATCATTATCATTATTATTCCTACTACTACTTCTACTACAACTACCACTACCACAACGACTACTACTGCTTCTGTTGTTATGTAAAAAGAAAATGAAAGAAAGAATGCCAAACTTTATTTTAACGAAGTCGCTTTTCCCCAGCATACATGCAACGTTTCGTTGAATTCCAATATTCACACTGCATGACAATTCAAGCAAACCTGTGTTGTAGAGTGTAGATATAAACATATTGCCCTTTTGAACGGCTTCGCGGTTGACACAGAAAGGTGCACATTATACCATCAGTGGGCCTGCTTTGACTACCATAACATTGAGAGAGAGAGTTACATCATACACCATGAGATTTATTTTGGGACCATGAAAATCATTGACTTCCTGAGAGAGCAGGTTTTCATGCTGCGAGGTCTGTTTTGGGAATCTTAAATGTCATTAAGTGTCCCAGAACTTTTGATTTCTTTTAAACTAGGGGATGGAGGTGGTAGGGGGTTGGGGGGTCATCAAGCTGTACGAGAGACTGTCATGTCACTATGGGTCTGTGTGGGGTCTATGGAAGTTGAGAGGTGGTGTGTCACCAAGCTGTAAGAGAGACTGTCATGTCACTATGGGTCTGTGTGGGGTCTATGGAAGTTGAGAGGTGGTGTGTCACCAAGCTGTAAGAGAGACTGTCATGGTACTGTAGGTCTGTGTGGGGTCTATGGAAGTTGAGAGGTGGTGTGTCACCAAGCTGTAAGAGAGACTGTCATGTCACTATGGGTCTGTGTGGGGTCTATGGAAGTTGAGAGGTGGTGTGTCACCAAGCTGTACGAGAGACTGCCATGTCACTATGGGTCTGTGTGGGGTCTATGGAAGTTGAGAGGTGGTGTGTCACCAAGCTGTAAGAGAGACTGTCATGTCACTATGGGTCTGTGTGGGGTCTATGGAAGTTGAGAGGTGGTGTGTCACCAAGCTGTAAGAGAGACTTCCCCATTTCCATTCATCAAGACAATGTGGAAGTGAGCGCGTGCTCAGCTCACACACACACACACACACACACACACACACACACACACACGTGAATGTATTTTTGACAATTTCAAGCTGTTATCTGCTATAGCAGACGATTTGCTGCATAGTCCAATTGGACATTTGTTGTATTTGTTACAGTTGTTTGATGTTAGCGTTTCCTTCTATACTATGCCTATGTCTACCCTTTTAATGTTTTATTTTTTCCAATGCTCTGTATCTTTCCCACCACACACACACATACACACACATGCACACACCCGCGCACACACGCGCACACACACACCATTCTTCACCCTCCGCCCAATACTGTTCCCACCACCACGCCCTGCCCTCCACCCCCCCCCCCCTTGCCCCCCACCCCCCTCCCCCCACGACGGGAAGGTTGGCAAGCAATGTATACCGTTCAATTACAGCGACAGTAGCTCGATTGTTTGGAAAAGCACGCCTATATTGTCTTCTGCTATACTCTCCCCCCCCCCCCCTCTCCTCCCCCCTCACTTCCTGCCCCCTCTCCCCTCACCACCCCGTTGCCAACTGCTTTAGAAGGTGATTAGTGTCTGATGTCTTGAGACTTCTGATCACTTTTTGTTCGGGTCTGTTATCGATTTCTTGACTTTTTTTTTTTTTTTTACTTTGTTTGGTTTGGTTTAATCTTTCTGACTGAGATGAGAGTCTTACAAATCACTTTCACATCCGGCGTTCTTTAGATCGCTTCACAATTATTTCTTCAATCTGCAGTCAGTAGTTAGATTGTTTCAATACAATATTGTACTTGGGAACAAGAGGGAAACAATACTTGCTAAAGTACATGATTTGCCCAGCTGTAAAATATCACACAGATAAAGAACTGTGTGTGACTGATGCGGGAGGGGAGGAGGTGGCGGGGGGAGGGGGGGGAGGGTGTAGGGGGGGTCCTCCTTTTTCCGGCCAGTAAAGCAAGATTCGTGAAGAACAGTTAAAAAGAACAGACAGAAAGATTGATACAACGTGTTTCATGATCGTCCATGCAATTGAGGCCCCGAAAAAGTATATTTTAAAAACAAGCTTTTCAACAGAGAAAAGGCCCAGCTTCTTTGGATCAGAATCACAGTGAATGATATCACTTTTTTAACCCACCACCTTGTGACATTAACAATTCAAAAATAAACGGGCACGTATATTCAAGAGAAAACGAGTGTCAATGTCAAAGCGAAATCTGAAGAAAAAAAAAAGTTAAAAAAATACAAAAACATCGACTAAAATTTAATCGTAAGTAACTCTTTTGTTTGTGCTTTTGTCTGCGTGTGTAAAGCCAATTCTTCTGGGTGGTTACTGTTATCATAGACATGGAGGTGGTGTTACCTTTTGTTTCACCCTGTTACCGTTATCATAGACATGGAGGTGGTGTTACCTTTTGTTTCACCCTGTTACCGTTACCATAGACATGGATGTGATGTTACCTTTTGTTTCACCCTGTTACCGTTATCATAGACATGGAGGTGATGTTACCTTTTGTTTCACCCTGTTACCGTTATCATAGACATGGAGGTGGTGTTACCTTTTGTTTCACCCTGTTACCGTTATCATAGACATGGAGGTGGTGTTACCTTTTGTTTCACCCTGTTACCGTTATCATAGACATGGAGGCGTCGTTACTTGTTTGTTTTTATCCCCTGTTACCGTTATCATAGACATGGAGGTGGTGTTACCTTTTGTTTCACCCTGTTACCGTTATCATAGACATGGAGGTGGTGTTACCTTTTGTTTCACCCTGTTACCGTTATCATAGACATGGAGGTGATGTTACCTTTTGTTTCACCCTGTTACCGTTATCATAGACATGGAGGTGGTGGTACCTTTTGTTTCACCCTGTTACCGTTACCATAGACATGGAGGTGGTGGTACCTTTTGTTTCACCCTGTTACCGTTATCATAGACATGGATGTGGTGTTACCTTTTGTTTCACCCTGTTACCGTTATCATAGACATGGATGTGGTGTTACCTTTTGTTTCACCCTGTTACCGTTATCATAGACATGGAGGCGTCGTTACTTGTTTGTTTTTATCCCCTGTTACCGTTATCATAGACATGGAGGTGGTGTTACCTTTTGTTTCACCCTGTTACCGTTATCATAGACATGGAGGTGGTGTTACCTTTTGTTTCACCCTGTTACCGTTATCATAGACATGGAGGCGTCGTTACTTGTTTGTTTTTATCCCCTGTTACCGTTATCATAGACATGGAGGTGATGTTACCTTTTGTTTCACCCTGTTACCGTTATCATAGACATGGAGGTGGTGTTACCTTTTGTTTCACCCTGTTACCGTTATCATAGACATGGAGGTGATGTTACCTTTTGTTTCACCCTGTTACCGTTATCATAGACATGGAGATGATGTTACCTATTGTTATCGCTATCATAGATTTGGAGGTATAGTAAGGAGGCCCATTGTTACCGTTGTCATGGATACCAATATCCTCAGAGTCTGGACACCAACGATGAATGGAAAGGAAGGACAAGAACAAATTACATGAAAAAGAAGATTGATTGATTGATTGAATCTTTAATGGGTAAAGAATTAGGCACAGTAAAAGCCTTTTTACAATTCTGCCGTTTAACGACACAAAACATAAAAATAAAGAACTAAAATAAAATAAAATAATAAGAACGATGAATAAGAATAGTTACTGGAATAGTCTATTAAATGTAACAAAGCGATGAAAAGACCAGTTGGTGCATTACAATTACGTACGTACTTACACACACACACACACACACACACACACACACACACACACACACACACACACACACACACACACACACACTTATAAAACAAGCAAACACATACGTACACATTCACGCCCACACACTGAAACACACACAAATACACAAACGCACTTACTGTTCATTTGCTAGCACGATCACATACATTCAATTTTTCTTTCATCATGGCATGGCAGCTAGTGGAAGAAGAAGAAGAAGAAGAAGAAGAGCAAGCTCAACAACAAAAGCAAAAAGAAACGAGTACAAGAAGAAGTAAAAGAAAAGAAAAACAACAACAAAAAGCGAAACACGCAAGAAGAACGAGAAAAAGAAGAAGGAAGGAGAAGAACAAGAAGAAGACTGATTGAGATTGATATGGATACCTATATAGCGCCTATCCTCGGTCAGAGACCAAGCTCTAAGCGCTTTAGAAACACGGGGTCATTTACTCAACAGGCTACCTGCCTGGGTACAGCACACTGACGGCTGCCATTGGGCGCTCATCATTCGTTTCCTGTGTCGTTCAATCATATTTCAGGCACGCACACATACACACTCAGACAAACATGTAACATTTTACGAGTATGATTACGGATTACAGGATCTTTAACGTGCGTATTTGATCTTCTGCGTGCGTATACACACGAATGAGGTTCAGGCACTGGCAGGTCTGCACATATGTTGACCTGGGAGATCGGAAAAATCTCCACCCACCCTTTACCCGCCAGGCGAACGGAGATTCGAACCCCAGACCCTCTGATTGAAAGTCCAATGCTTTAACCATTCGGCTATTGCGCCCGTCGACGACGACAAGGAGAAGACGCATGGCGGCCCAGGCTCCTTCCTCTCTGTGAAACTTCTCCCCAGAGCTGTGCAGCCAGTGACTGTCCAAGGGAGACGACCCGACAGGGACATGGTCAGGCTGTCAGCTGCCGTTGATCGTCAGTGCCATCACACGTCGCATGGCGTTGTCCGGAACTGGAGGACACGAGACTCCAAGTCTGTCACCACGCTACCAAACACACAGAGAGAGACACAGAGAGAGCCAGTTCACGTGAAATCCGGAATACTTTATTCTCCTTCTGCCCCTGGCTTCATTTCTTGTGCAGTTGTCACACACACACACACACACACACAGTGCACGTGATATCCGGTATACTTTATTCTTCTTCTTCTGCCCCAGGCTTCATTTCTTGTGTAGTGGTCAGTTCGTGTTCATTGACAGAGAGGGTGTGGAGGTGGGGGTGGATGGTGACAGTGAGGGGGGGGGGTGACAGTGAGGGTGGATGAGGAAGGGGGGTAGGGGGTTGTCCAGAAAGGGCGTGTCCAGACTGAATGGGCGGGGAGTTGAGGAAAGGTAAGTGTTGAAGTAACAGACGACAGAAAACAGATATCTATCTGTGTAGGAGAGTGCTGTTGGAGGGCGGGGGTGGGGGTTGAGGGAGGGGGGAGGGGGGCGCCTCCTTTGTCTTGTAGCGGCCCAGCTCTGTGTTTCCCGGCAGCTGAAGTGTTTGGAACAACAACACCTCCCGTTCTCTCCACGCTCTTTTTGTTTCTTGTTTCCTCCCAACAGCCTTTTGTGACAGACAACAGTTGACAACTGGTCTGGTGAGTTCGCGTTAACCCCCCCCCCTCCCCCTCTCCCTCCCCCCTCTCCTTCATTTTCCCAGTCTTTGATTATTGTGTTGGCCACAGCCTTGTGTTTTTTCTCGACACGTCTTTACATCCTTTGTACTGTTTTTTTGTCGGAGTTTGCCGTTCCCCGTTGTTCAGTTCGCAGACACACCGTTCTGGTCTCCAGCCTTGTTTTCACAACTTTGTCTCGAATAATAACGACGTCTTCGATCTCTTGACGCCCCCTTTACCAACCAGCAGCGTTTTGTTGCACTAGCTGACCAGTCTGAAGACACGGCACCCCTTCCCCCAGTCTTTAACATGTTTACCATGGCCGGGTTTTTTTTCCACACATCTTTATAATTATCCTAAGAACAGCTGTTGCAGGACTGGGCGTTCATATTGCTCTGTTCATACACGTGCCACTAGGACTCTAAGAGTCTAAAACGAGGCCGCGTTGCAGAATGGGTTGAGCGTTGGACTCGTGATCCAGTGTTCACCAGTGATCAGGGTTCCAGGTCCTCATGGTGTTCGGTGGGAATGCACTTTTCTCCGGTTTCCCTCGATGCACCCAGGTGTGATTGGAACTCGCCTTGGGTTGGGGAAGGTGGACACTGCGGAAGGTGAGGACTGGGCCCCGCCTTCCAATGTCCAGCCCCAGACACAGTGAGTGTGAGTTCACTGCCTTCCTATGTCCAGCCCCAGACACAGTGGGTGTGAGTTCACTGCCTTCCTATGCCCAGCCCCAGACACAGTGAGTGTGAGTTCACTGCCTTCCTATGTCCAGCCCCAGACACAGTGAGTGTGAGTTCACTGCCTTCCTATGCCCAGCCCCAGACACAGTGGGTATGAGTTCACTGCCTTCCTATGCCCAGCCCCAGACACAGTGGGTGTGAGTTCACTGCCTTCCTATGCCCAGCCCCAGACACAGTGGGTATGAGTTCACTGCCTTCCTATGCCCAGCCCCAGACACAGTGGGTGTGAGTTCACTGCCTTCCTATGCCCAGCCCCAGACACAGTGGGTATGAGTTCACTGCCTTCCTATGCCCAGCCCCAGACAGAGTGGGTGTGAGTTCACTGCCTTCCTATGCCCAGCCCCAGACACAGTGGGAATGAGTTCACTGCCTTCCTATGCCCAGCCCCAGACACAGTGGGTGTGAGTTCACTGCCTTCCTATGCCCAGCCCCAGACACAGTGGGTATGAGTTCACTGCCTTCCTATGCCCAGCCCCAGACACAGTGAGTGTGAGTTCACTGCCTTCCTATGCCCAGCCCCAGACACAGTGAGTGTGAGTTCACTGCCTTCCAATGTCCAGCCCCAGACACAGTGGGTGTGAGTTCACTGCCTTCCTATGCCCAGCCCCAGACACAGTGGGTATGAGTTCACCGCCTTCCTATGCCCAGCCCCAGACACAGTGGGTGTGAGTTCACCACCCCCATGGCCGTATAGGGCCGTGTGAGTTTTAAGCTTTTAACTTTCATGTGTTCCAGACAACGCTCTTTTTCTGATTTTGTGTTTCCTCAACTGTGTTTTCTCGCCACGGATGTGGATACATACATACATACATACATACATACTGACATACATACATACATACATACATACATACATACATACATACATACATACATATCCATGAAGTTGCACACCCAGTGCCTGATCTTCCCATTCCCGGGGATGCCCACTGTCCAGTACACACATAGCTCTGTGTGCCCACTGCCCAATATTCTCACAACTGTGTATTTCTGCTGTCTAAAGTCCTTTGTTTACCTCTCTCTCTCTCTCTCTCTCTCTCTCTCTCATTCTCATTCATTCACACACACACACACACACACACACACACACACAACTACACAGAAAGAAAGGAAGGAAGAAAGGAAGAACTACAGAGAGAGAGAGAGAGAGAGAGAGAGAGAGAGAGAGAGAGACATGTATTTAATGAAGGTTTTAGAAAAGTCCTTTCTGAAACTGTGGATTGATCACTATGATATGATGCCACACAAAAGCATAACGGAGTGAAAGATTGATTGAGAGACAGGGACGGGCAGAAAGAGAGAGGGGAGGGGAGGGGAGGGGAGGGGGGCAGCATCGAGGCGTGAGGAAAAAACTGACGACTCCCCTCCTCAGCACACAAAGACCCGTCCCAATGCAAACACTTGTCTCTCCAGGTGCTCATTTCACTGTCTCCCATCTCCACCTACACCACGCCTGCCTGGGTTCTCAGGTGTGCAGTCATGCGCGGCACGCTCCTCGGGCCCTGGAGAAGGTCCACTTCACGTGATGGTAATTTGCCGGAATCTTGTTTACCCTGCCCCCCCCGCCCCGCTCCGCCCTTCCCTGGGCCGTCCTTTTAATTTTAAAACAAGGTTCCGGGTTAAGTCTTGTGGTGTGAGATACAATAATGTGAAGAGTTGGTGTGTGTGTGTGTGTGTTTAGGATCGAAGCAACCCCTCCCCCGTCACTCCCCCCCACCCACCCCCATCTACCACACCCCCCCTCCCCCCCTGTCTCCATGTCCTGACACAAAATCCATAGTGTGGATGTGGTGGTGTCTGTGTCGGGGGCTGGGCGTTGTGGTGGATACACACCAGAAGGTGGGTTGTTGAACGTGGTCAGCTGAAGATGACTGCTATCCCAACGTTGGGATGGAAACTCTAGAGGTTGGGTGGGGAGGGGGGTGAGAGAATGAGACAGAGACAATATGAGCTAGAGACAGAGAGGGTGTGGGAGAAGAAGAATAAGAAAGGCTGAGCTAGAGAGAGAGGGGGGTGGGGGTGGGAGAGGAAGAATAAGACAGGCTGAGCTAGAGAGAGAGGGGGGTGGGGGTGGGAGAGGAAGAATAAGACAGGCTGAGCTAGAGAGAGAGGGGGGTGGGGGTGGGAGAGGAAGAATAAGACAGGCTGAGCTAGAGAGAGAGGGGGGGTGGGGGTGGGAGAGGAAGAATAAGACAGGCTGAGCTAGAGAGAGAGAGGGGGTGTGTGGGAGAAGAAGAATAAGACAGGCTGAGCTAGAGAGAGGGGTGGGAGAGGAAGAATAAGACAGCCTGAGCTAGAGAGAGAGGGGGGTGGGGGTGGGAGAGGAAGAATAAGACAGCCTGAGCTAGAGAGAGAGGGGGGTGGGGGTGGGAGAGGAAGAATAAGACAGCCTGAGCTAGAGAGAGAGGGGGTGTGGGAGAGGAAGAATAAGACAGCCTGAGCTAGAGAGAGAGGGGGTGTGGGAGAGGAAGAATAAGACAGCCTGAGCTAGAGAGAGAGGGGGGTGTAGGAGAGGAAGAATAAGACAGGCTGAGCCAGAGAGAGAGGGGGGGAGGGGAGGAATGAGACAGAGACAGTGAGAGCTAGAGAGAGAGAGAGAGAGCAGGAAGAATAAGACAGACATGGTAAGTTAGAGAGAGAGGGAGGAGGAGGAAGAATAAGACAGACATGGAAAGCTAGAGAAAGAGAGGGGGGAGTAGGAAGAATAAGACAGAGACATGGTAAGCTAGAGAGAGAGAGGAAGAATAAGACAGAGACATGGTAAACTAGAGAGAGAGAGAGAGGAGGGGAAGAATAAGACAGAGACATGGTAAGCTAGAGAGAGAGAGAGAGAGGAGGGGAAGAATAAGACAGAGACATGGTAAGCTAGAGAGAGAGAGAGGAGGGGAAGAATAAGACAGAGACATGGTAAGCTAGAGAGAGAGAGAGAGAGGAGGGGAAGAATAAGACAGAGACATGGTAAGCTAGAGAGAGAGGGAGAGGAGGAAGAATAAGACAGAGACATGGTAAGCTAGAGAGAGAGAGAGAGGAGGAAGAATAAGACAGAGACATGGTAAGCTAGAGAGAGAGAGAGAGAGGAGGGGAAGAATAAGACAGAGACATGGTAAGCTAGAGAGAGAGAGAGAGAGGAGGAAGAATAAGACAGAGACATGGTAAGCTAGAGAGAGAGAGAGAGGAGGAGGAGGAAGAATAAGACAGAGACATGGTAAACTAGAGAGAGAGAGAGAGGAGGAGGAGGAAGAATAAGACAGAGACATGGTAAACTAGAGAGAGAGAGAGGAGGGGAAGAATAAGACAGAGACATGGTAAACTAGAGAGAGAGAGAGAGAGAGGAGGGGAAGAATAAGACAGAGACATGGTAAACTAGAGAGAGAGAGAGAGAGAGGAGGAAGAATAAGACAGAGACATGGTAAACTAGAGAGAGAGAGAGGAGGAGGAAGAATAAGACAGAGACATGGTAAACTAGAGAGAGAGAGAGAGAGAGGAGGGGAAGAATAAGACAGAGACATGGTAAACTAGAGAGAGAGAGAGGAGGAGGAAGAATAAGACAGAGACATGGTAAACTAGAGAGAGAGAGAGGAGGAGGAGGAAGAATAAGACAGAGACATTGTAAGCTAGAGAGAGAGAGAGAGAGGAGGAGGAGGAAGAATAAGGCAGAGACATGGTAAGCTAGAGAGAGAGAGAGAGAGGAGGAAGAATAAGGCAGAGACATGGTAAGCTAGAGAGAGAGAGAGAGGAGGAGGAGGAAGAATAAGGCAGAGACATGGTAAGCTAGAGAGAGAGAGAGAGAGGAGGAAGAATAAGACAGAGACATGGTAAGCTAGAGAGAGAGAGAGAGGAGGGGAAGAATAAGACAGAGACATGGTAAGCTAGAGAGAGAGAGAGAGGAGGGGAAGAATAAGACAGAGACATGGTAAACTAGAGAGAGAGAGAGAGGGGGGAGGAAGGGGAAGAGGGGGAGGGCAGGTGGAAACCCGTCATCTTCGTACGAAGTCTGCTATCACTGGTCTTTCTGCTTGTCCTGGCAATGCTTTGTCTCACATAGGTGCACACACACACACACACACACACACACACACACACACACACACACCACACACACACACACACACACACACACACACACACACATACACACACACACACACACACACCACACACACACACCACACACACACACACACACACACACACACACACACACACACCACACACACACACACCACACACACACACACACACACACACACACCACACACACACACACACCACACACACACACACACACACACACACACACACACACACACACACACACACACACACACACACACACACACACACACACACACACACACACACACACACACACACACACACACCACACACACACACACACACACACCACACACACACACACACACACACACACACACACACACACACCACACACACACACACACACACACACACACACACACACACACACACACACACACACACACCACACCACACCACACACACACACACACACACACACACACACACACACACCAAAAGAAATAACTCGAATACCTTCCTCTGTAGTCTAGACACCATAAAACAACTGTGATTCAGTTACACATCGCACAATTTCCATTCTAATAGCGAGCCGTAGAATTATACAGCATACGAAGACTGGACTTGCGAGAACACTGGGAGAGAAACAGATAGTTTCACAGAAACGTGAACTTTTTGATGACTGGATTTGTTTCAAGATGACAGGGGTCAGTGGGACGGCCAGCAGACCGGAAGATTCCCTGATTCCCTCAGTGGACTGACTGGGGCTGGGTCTGCACTGACTGGTCTGGGCGTGAGGTATTGTCTGCTGGGTAAAAGGGAAATTGAGAATAAACTGAATGAACGAATACATGTGTCTGAACAAACAAATTGATGGAGTCTCCCGTCGGACCGACGGATGAGTAGGCAGGCAGGCTTATCTGTCGGTGTGTGTCCTTATAATTATGGGAGAAGAGGCCGATTCTGGATGCGCAGCACTTCCCACAGGTGTTGCAAGGGAAAACGTCTCCAGAAGTTGAGCCCTGCTTCCTTCGCTCACGCTCACTACAAACAAATTAGTAAATACACAAACACACACAGTTTGTGTATGCGTGTGTACATAATATACATATATATATATATATATATATATATATATATATATGTGTGTGTGTGTGTGTGTGTGTGTGTGTGTGTGTGTGTGTGTGTGTGTGTGAATTAATCATCGATAAGAGGAAGCCTAACAGAAAGCAACTGACTTTGAACGCAAGTTTAGTTTCACGATAATCTTCTCCGGGTTTAGGAAGTGGGCCACGAAAGGCCACCAACTGTTGGAAGAGGTGAACAGTATTTGATGCGACGTGAGATACGTGAACCAGGCATGTGTGCATGAGCCATTGCAACGCTCTGTTTGCTTATAAGAGTTTCTGAAAATTCTGAACGCTGGTCAGATTCAAAGATTCAAAGAAATGTAATCCATTTGCCCCTTTTGGGGTGTGGAGGACACAATTTCAATAATTACAATACATACTTATTGAATCACAACTTCAGACCAACAATTTCACCAAAACAAGCAACACACACACACACACACACACACACATCGCGCGTACAATAAATATTTGCAACTATTCAAACTTCAACATATTTATTGGCAAGTACATATTGGATGTAACTTAAAGCTCTCCAAGTTTTATGAATTTACTTGAATTAAGTTGTGTTTTCTTCCCAGCACGAAATGAATTGCACAAACGGAACATTGACATTGCGACTGATGTTTGCTTGGTATCAGTTTGTTTCGAATCACAATATTTTAGGACATTCTGAAATAAAATGAAATTCTTCCCAACACTTCCCACATTACATTCCTTGCTAAGTCTGTTTCCTCCGTTTTCGCCTCCTCTTCTTCCTAATTGGATGTGCAGTTTATGATTACTGATGACGGTAGGGAAATGATAAATGTTTATGATTACTGATAATGGAAGGAAAATGATAAATGTTTATGGTTACTGATGACGGTAGGGAAATGATAAATGTTTATGATTACTGATGACGGTAGGGAAATGATAAATGTTTATGATTACTGATGACGGTAGGGAAATGATAAATGTTTATGATTACTGATGACGGTAGGGAAATGATAAATGTTTATGATTACTGATGACGGAAGGGAAATGATAAATGTTTATTATTACTGATAATGGAAGGAAAATGATAAATGTTTATGATTACTGATGACGGTAGGGAAATGATAAATGTTTATGATTACTGATGACGGTAGGGAAATGATAAATGTTTATGATTACTGATGACGGAAGGGAAATGATAAATGTTTATTATTACTGATGACGGTAGGGAAATGATAAATGTTTATGATTACTGATGACGGTAGGGAAATGATAAATGTTTATGATTACTGATGACGGTAGGGAAATGATAAATGTTTATGATTACTGATGACGGTAGGGAAATGATAAATGTTTATGATTACTGATGACGATAGAGAAATGATAAATGTTTATGGTTACTGATGACGGTAAAGAAATGATAAATGTTTATGATTACTGATGACGGTAGAGAATTGATAAATGTTTATGATTACTGATGACGGTAAAGAAATGATAAATGTTTATGATTACTGATGACGGTAGAGAATTGATAAATGTTTATGATTACTGATAACGGTAGAGAAATGATAAATGTTTATGGTTACTGATGACGGTAGGGAAATGATAAATGTTTATGATTACTGATGACGGAAGGGAAATTATAAATGTTTATGATTACTGATG
>NC_134902.1:39915739-39923239 GCF_041734735.1 Babylonia areolata
CATGTTTTGTACCGGTCAGTGTTCAAGGTGAACAGTTAAACCAAGACATGTTTTGTGCTAGTGTTCAAGGTGAACAGTTAAACCAAGACATGTTTTTTGCCAGTGTTCAAGGTGAACAGTTAAACCAAGACATGTTTTTTGCCAGTGTTCAAGGTGAACAGTTAAACCAAGACATGTTTTGTGCCAGTGTTCAAGGTGAACAGTTAAACCAAGACATGTTTTGTGCCAGTGTTCAAGGTGAACAGTTAAACCAAGACATGTTTTGTACCGGTCAGTGTTTAAGGTGAACAGTTAAACCAAGACATGTTTTGTGCCAGTGTTCAAGGTGATCAGTTAAACCAAAGCATGTTTTGTGCCAGTGTTTAAGGTGAACATTTAACCAAGACAGATTTTGTGCCAGTCAGTGTTTAAGGTGCACAGTTCAACCAAGATATGTTTTGTGCCAGTCAGTGTTTAAGGTGCACAGTTAGACCAAGACATAGTTTGCTTTTTAAGGTGAACATTTAACCAAGATATGTTTTGTGCCAGTCAGTGTTTAAGGTGCACAGTTAGACCAAGACATAGTTTGCTTTTTAAGGTGAACATTTAACCAAGATAGATTTTTTGCCAGTCAGTGTTTAAGGTGCACAGTTAAACCAAGATATAGTTTGCTTTTTAAGGTGAACATTTAACCAAGATAGATTTTGTGCCATTCAGTGTTTAGGGTGCACAGTTTAAGCAAGACATCTTTTGTGCCATTCAGTGTTTAAGGTGCACAGTTAGACCAGACATAGTTTGCTTTTTAAGGTGAACATTTAACCAAGATATGTTTTGCGCCATTCAGTGTTTAAGGTGAACAGTTAAAGCAAAGCATGTTTTGTGCCAGTGTTTAAGGTGAACAGTTAAACCAAAGCATGTTTTGTGCCAGTGTTTAAGGTGAACAGTTAAACCAAAGCATGTTTTGTGCCAGTGTTTAAGGTGAACAGTTAAACCAAAGCATGTTTTGTGCCAGTGTTTAAGGTGAACATTTAACCAAGACAGATTTTGTGCCAGTCAGTGTTTAAGGTGAACAGTTAAACCAAAGCATGTTTTGTGCCAGTGTTTAAGGTGAACATTTAACCAAGACAGATTTTGTGCCAGTCAGTGTTTAAGGTGAACAGTTAAACCAAAGCATGTTTTGTGCCAGTGTTTAAGGTGAACATTTAACCAAGACAGATTTTGTGCCAGTCAGTGTTTAAGGTGCACAGTTCAACCAAGATATGTTTTGTGCCAGTCAGTGTTTAAGGTGCACAGTTAAACCAAGACATAGTTTGCTTTTTAAGGTGAACATTTAACCAAGATATGTTTTGTGCCATTCAGTGTTTAAGGTGCAAAGTTTAACCAAGACATTTTGTGCCGATCATTTTTTAAGGTGAACATTAACCAAGATAGATCTTGATGCATCTTCCTCTTCGGTGTGCAAACCAAGACATGAGGGCTTTTGATTTGGTAGTCATTAAATATGTTTGAACTCATCTTTGAAACTGAAACTGGAATAGAGAAAAGACGGACAGACAGGCTGACACAGAACTGCTGAGTAAAGCTGAGGAAAAAGGAAGATTGGAACGTATATTAATTCTTCCGTGAATGAAAACTTGACAGAGTTTTTGGGGGGCGGCGGGGGGGGGGGGGGGGGGGATATCAAGTTTTCAAGTGAATGAGGAAAAAGAAATGGATAAAGGAAAGAAAGAAAGAGAAAAAAAAACCCACTCACATATGTAAAATCTTGGTGAATGGACAGCTGCCGGACATATTACAATTTTCTTCGGATCCCAAAGCAACGTTGATCATCATCCGGCTTGCCCCCAGAGGGCGCTGAAGACAGCAGTGGATTCTGGAATAGATCCCGCCCACGAAAAACCATTGGCTGGCTTTACTTGTCCCTTCTTTCCTTTCTGTTTTCTCTTCTTGGCCTTTCTTTCTTTCTGTCTTAGCTCAGCCTGGTAGGCGTTTGGAATCGAGAGGCGCTCGCTTCTTCTTTTTCTTCTCCTTACACCTTTTATGTGCCACAGTCCCCCGTTCGCTCCTCTGCGTGTGTGTGTGTGTGTGTGTGTGTGTGTGTGTGTGTGTGTGTGTGTGTGTGTTTTCATACCCGCAATTTGTAGTATTGTCTTGGTGTATAGATGCACACATATGAGGGTGTGTTTTTTCATGTGCAGAGGTATGTTCTTATGCACTATTGTGTATGTGTTTTTTCTTTCACGAAACGCGCTTAGAGTCCATTTCATGGGGATTTGTGCCATATAAGTACTATCTATCTCTTGTTATTATTATTATCATTACCATTATTATTATTATTATTATTATTTTAGTGGGCTTTTACGTGCACACCCGTTTTAGCCTGCAGGCAGCCATACACCGCTTTGGGGAGTGTGCATTCTGGATAATATGTTCTTTTCTACATATGCCACCAAACGCTGACATGGTCTACAGTTTCTTTAATTAGCATGCCCATTTGACCTTTTGTGTACATACACACAACAGGAGTCCATGCACAAGCAGGTCTGCACATTTGTTGACTTGTTGACCCGGGAGATAGGATTCAAACCGCCACCCTGTACACACAATGTGCCGCGACCGAAATTCGAAGCCAGGACCGTCAGATGAAACATCCGACACTCTGACCACATGGCTATTCACTCGTCAGTGGGCTGGAGCAGTAATCGATTGTCTTTCACGTTGTAGTCATGTGACCAGCATACAGCAGGTAGTTTGGGGTTGAAACATTTTTGATATCAAGAAACCAGAAAAAATACAGCGTTGAATGAGGTAAGTAGGTAGTTTTTAACTTGTCACATGATGAATGGTTTTGGTGATTTAGTCATGTGACCAGTTTACAGCAGGTAGTTTTTAACTTGTCACTTTATCACTGGTTTTAGTGGTGTGGTCATGTGATCAGTTTACAGCAGGTAGTTTTTAACTTGTCACATGATCACTGGTTTTAGTGGTGTAGTCATGTGACCAGTTTACAGCAGGTAGTTTTTAACTTGTCACAGTATCACTAGTTTTAGTGGTGTGGTCATGTGATCAGTTCACAGCAGGTAGTTTTTAACTTGTCACTTTATCACTGGTTTTAGTGGTGTAGTCATGTGATCAGTTTACAGAAGGTAGTTTTTAACTTGTCACATGATCACTGGTTTTAGTGGTGTAGTCATGTGATCAGTTCACAGCAGGTAGATTTTAACTTGTCACATGATCACTGGTTTTAGTGGTGTAGTCATGTGATCAGTTTACAGCAGGTAGTTTTTAACTTGTCACATGATCACTGGTTTTAGTGGTGTGGTCATGTGATCAGTTCACAGCAGGTAGTTTTTAACTTGTCACTTTATCACTGGTTTTAGTGGTGTAGTCATGTGATCAGTTTACAGCAGGTAGTTTTTAACTTAACTTGTCACATGATCACTGGTTTTAGTGGTGTAGTCATGTGATCAGTTTACAGAAGGTAGTTTTTAACTTGTCACATGATCACTGGTTTTAGTGGTGTAGTCATGTGACCAGTTTACAGCAGGTAGTTTTTAACTTGTCACTTTATCACTGGTTTTAGTGGTGTAGTCATGTGACCAGTTTACAGCAGGTAGTTTTTAACTTGTCACATGATCACTGGTTTTAGTGGTGTAGTCATGTGATCAGTTTACAGCAGGTAGTTTTTAACTTAACTTGTCACTTTATCACTGGTTTTAGTGGTGTAGTCATGTGACCAGTTTACAGCAGGTAGTTTTTAACTTAACTTGTCACTTTATCACTGGTTTTAGTGGTTCTTTTTTCCTGCTTGATATTGTCCATTATGGCAACAAGCCACACGACTTAAACACACACATTTCTTTGTACCATGCAGGTTTGAAACAAGTCACACGATTTAAACCCACACATTTCTTTGGATTGTGCAGGTTTTTCTCTGCACAGCGGCTTATTGAAATTGACAGAGTTCAGGCCAAAAGAGTGCACTTTACATTGTTTGAGGCAAATCGATGTTGTTACAGAAAAATATGATATCGTCAGGAAAGGTAGATGTATTTTTGGTTTCATGAAAAACATCTTGACATGGCAAAGCCCGTTAAGAAAATCCAATGACATCTTTCTGTCTGTCTGTCTGTCTGTCTGTTTGTCTCTGTGTTTCTGTCTGTCTGTCTGTCTGTCTGTCTGTCTGTCTGTCTGTCTCTCTCTCTCTCTCTCTCTTTCTCTCTCTCTCTCTCTCTCTCTCTCTCTCTCTTTCTGTCTATATATGTGTCTCTATCTCTCACTCCCTTCTTCTCTCTGTCTCTCTGTTTCTCTCTTTCTCTCTTTCTCTCCCTTTCTCTCCCTCTCCCTCTCTGTCTCACTCTCCCTGTCTCTCTCTCTCCCTGTCTCTCTCTCTCTCTCTCTTCGCGGACGCCAACCCTAACCCCTTAAAAAAAAAAAAGGAAAATGCAAGCTTGTCTTTTCCGTGATCACTGCCCGAAGCCTGATTATCCACGCACTCTTCTCTCAATTCTCTCCTGCAAATTCCTGTTGATTAGCCTGTTTGTCTGGAACCCCAACGAAGACAACGATAACAAATAAACAAATAGACAACCAAACCGCCGTCATTTTAGCGTGGCCTTTGAATCGTGGTAGTGGGGGCGTGCATGTGTGTGTGTGTGTGTGTGAAGGGAGGGGTTGGTTGAGGGGGGTGTGTGTGTGTCGCTGATTTTCAGGACGGGGAGGGGGATGTTGGGGGGGGGGGGGTGAGGGGGGTCAGTGTTGCCATCACTACAAGTCGACGAAAGAGCTGGTGTTATTGTAATGTGATGTTCTGTACACTGGTTTCACTACACGTCAACTAAGTACTGGTGTTATTGTGGTGTTATTGTGATGTTCTGTACACTGGTTTCACTACACGTCAACTAAGTACTGGTGTTATTGTGGTGTTATTGTGATGTTCTGTACACTGGTTTCACTACACGTCAACTAAGTACTGGTGTTATTGTGGTGTTATTGTGATGTTCTGTAAACTGATTTCACTACACGTCAACTAAGTACTGGTGTTATTGTGGTGTTATTGTGATGTTCTGTACACTGGTTTCACTACACGTCAACTAAGTACTGGTGTTATTGTGGTGTTATTGTGATGATCTGTACACTGGTTTCACTACACGTCAACTAAGTACTGGTGTTATTGTGGTGTTATTGTGATGATCTGTACACTGGTTTCACTACACGTCAACTAAGTACTGGTGTTATTGTGGTGTTATTGTGATGATCTGTAAACTGATTTCACTACAAGTCGACAAAAGTAGCTGTTGTTATTGTAATGGTGTTGTGAAGTATTAAACAGATGAAGAGCCACTCGAATTAAAGGTAAAGGTTTGTAACGTTGGGTGGCCCCGTGGCAGACTGGGTTACAACAGTGTTCACCAGTGATCAGAGTTTGAGTCCTGATTCGGTATGGTGTTGTGTCCTTGGGAAAAACGCTTTAATCTGAATCTTTCCGCGCTCCGCCCAGGTGTAAATGATTACCTGTCATCAGTTGGGGGGAGGTCAAATCTGGGGAAGGAGATGTTTGGGCCCCGCCTTCCTATACCCAGCCCTTAACACAGTGGACAGTATGGACACTGCCCCACCCTTCTATATCTACATAGTGGACAGTATGGACACTGCCCCACCCTTCCTATACCCAGCCCTTAACACAGTGGACAGTATGGTCACTGCCTCACCCTTCCTATACCCAGCCCTTAACACAGTGGACAGTATGGACACTGCTCCACCCTTCCTATACCCAGCCCTTAACACAGTGGACAGTATGGTCACTGCCCCACCCTTCCTATACCCAGCCCTACACACAGTGGACAGTATGGTCACTGCCCCAACCCTTCTATACCCAGCCCTTAACACAGTGGAAAGTATGTTCTAACAAGCCCTCACACAGTGGCCCAGTATGGACACTAGACCCAACCCTCTATATCTACACTAGTGCGGACAGTATGGTCACTGCCCTCACCCTTCCTATACCCAGCCCTTACACAGAGGACAAGTATGGACACTGCTCACCTTCCTATACCAGCCTTAACCACAGTGGACAGTATGGGGACACTGCCCACCTTCTATATCATACATAGTGTGACAGTAGGACATGCTCAACCTTCCTATACACAGCCTTAAACACAGTGGGACAGTATGGTCACTGCCCACCCTTCCTGATATCCCAGCCCTTAACACAGTGGACTAGTATGGGTCACTGCCTCACCACCCTTCCATACCCAGCCCTACACCACACAGTGGGACCGTATGGTCACTGCCCCACCCTTCCTATACCCAAGCCCTACACACAGTGGACAGTATGGTCACTGCCCACCCTTCCTATACCCAGCCCTAACACAGTGGACAGTATGGTCACTGCTCCACCCTTCCTATACCCAGCCCTTAACACAGTGGACAGTATGGTCACTGCCACCTTCCTAACCCAGCCCTTAACACAGTGGACAGTATGGTCACTCACCCTTCCTATACCCAGCCTTAACACAGTGGACAGTATGGCACTGCCCCCTCCTATACCAGCCCAAGGGTAGTGGTATTCTAACATCACTAGACCGTCATGGACAGTTGGCACTGCACTGTTTCCCTGGGCTGTCTGTCCTGACCACCACTTCCTTACCCAGCCCTACACACAGTGGACAGTATGGTCCATTCCCTTTGTCTGTTTTGCCCTTACGTGGTTGTCTGTTATCCCAGCTCGTCTGTTCTATACACACTGTGGACAGTATGGTCACTGCCCACCCTTCCTATACCCAGCCCTTAACACAGTGGACAGTATGGTCACTGCCCACCTTCCTATACCCAGCTTACCAGTGGACAGTATGGTCACTGCTCCAACCTTCTATACACAGCCCTACACACAGTTGGACAGTATGGTCACTGCCCCTCCCTTCCTATACCAGCCCTTAACACTGTGGGACAGTATGGTCACTGTCCCTCCCCTTCTATACCAGCCCTTAACACTGTGGACAGTATGGTCACTGACCCACCCTTCCTATACCCAGCCCTTAACACTGTGGACAGTATGGTCACTGATCACCCCTAGACTCAGCCCTTAACAAAGTGGACCAGTATGGTCACGTGCGCCACCCTTCCTATACCAGCCCTTAACACTGTGGACAGTATGGTCACTGGCCTTGCCCCACCCTTCTATACCCAGCCATACACACAGTGGACATTATGGTCCCTATACCCAGCCCTTAACACTGTGGACAGTATGGTCACTGCCCACCCTTCCTATACCCAGCCCTTAACACTGTGGACAGTATGGACACTGCCCCACCCTTCCTATACCCAGCCCTTAACACTGTGGACAGTATGGACACTGCCCCACCCTTCCTATACCCAGCCCTTAACACAGTGGACAGTGTGGACACTGCCCCACCCTTCCTATACCCAGCCCTACACACAGTGGACAGTATGGTCACTGCCCAACCCTTTCTATACCCAGCCCTTAACACTGTGGACAGTATGGTCACTGCCCCACCCTTT
>NC_134902.1:39928239-39933239 GCF_041734735.1 Babylonia areolata
CTATTTCCCTATGGACGTTGTGTGGAGGGGCCTATTTCCCTATAGACGTTGTGTGGAGGGGCCTATTTCCCTATGGACGTTGTGTGGAGGGGCCTATTTCCCTGTGGACGTTGTGTGGAGGGGGTCTATTGCCCTGTGGACGTTGTGTGGAGGGGCCTATTTCCCTATGGACGTTGTGTAGAGGGGGCCTATATCCCTACTGACGTTGTGTGGAGGGGCCTATATCCCTACAGACGTTGTGTGGAGGGAGCCTATTTCCCTACAGACGTTGTGTGGAGGGGGCCTATTTCCCTATGGACGTTGTGTGTTGTGTGGAGGGAGCCTATTTCCCTATAGACGTTGTGTGGAGGGGGCCTATTTCCCTATGGACGTTGTGTGTTGTGTGGAGGGGGCCTATTTCCCTATGGACGTTGTGTGTTGTGTGGAGGGGGCCTATTTCCCTGTGGATGTTGTGTGGAGGGGCCTATTTCCCTGTGGACGTTGTGTGGAGGGGGCCTATTTCCCTGTGGACGTTGTGTGTTGTGTGGAGGGGGTCTATTTCCCTATGGACGTTGTGTGGAGGGGGCCTATTTCCCTGTGGACGTTGTGTGGAGGGGGCCTATTTCCCTGTGGACGTTGTGTGGAGGGGGCCTATTTCCCTATGGACGTTGTGTGGAGGGGGCCTATTTCCCTATGGACGTTGTGTGGAGGGGGCCTATTTCCCTATGGACGTTGTGTGGAGGGGGCCTATTTCCCTGTGGACGTTGTGTGGAGGGGGCCTATTTCCCTATGGACGTTGTGTGGAGGGGGCCTATTTCCCTATGGACGTTGTGTGGAGGGGGCCTATTTCCCTATGGACGTTGTGTGGAGGGGGCCTATTTCCCTGTGGACGTTGTGTAGAGGGGATCTATTTCCCTGTGGACGTTGTGTGGAGGGGGCCTATTTCCCTATGGACGTTGTGTGGAGGGGGCCTATTTCCCTATGGACGTTGTGTGTTGTGTGGAGGGGGCCTATTTCCCTATGGACGTTGTGTGGAGGGGGCCTATTTCCCTATGGACGTCAGCAATTCCATTGTAATAGTTCCCCGAGGTCCTTGAGCATCCAAGGGGGGAAACTCTGGGGGTACACAGTGCTTATCAAGGTCTCCTCTCCTTGCTTTCTCTGTCTGTCTGTTGTTTGGGGTTTTTTATTCTCTCTCTCTCTCTCTCTCTCTCTCTCTCTCTCTCTCTCTCTCTCTCTCTCTCTCTCTCTTTCTCTCTCTCTCGTTTTTTTCCATTCATATGGGACCATGGCTTTCATGAATAAATCGACTGCGTCTCTCTCTCTCCATTCCCCCCCCCCTCTCTCTCTCTCTCTCTCTCCATCCCCCCCCTCTCTCTCTCTCTCTCTCCATCCCCCCCCCTCTCTCTCTCTCTCTCTCTTTCCTCGGTATCCTCCTCCTCCTCTGTGTGTGTGTTTGTCTGTGTATGTTTCGGGGGGGGGGGTGAGTGGTGGGGGCACTCTCGCTGGACTTCTGTTTCTGTGTTTCTGTTCACTCGTCCTCGTCCATCACTTCCGTGTTCTTCCCCGCCCCCTCCTTTTCTCTCCCTCCCTGCGTCCCCTCCTCTCTCTCTCTCTCTCTCTCTCTCTCTCTCTTCTCACCCCCACTTTACACCACCTTCCACCACCGCCTCTCCCCCCCCTCTCTCTCTCTCTCCTCACCCCCACTTTACACCACCTTCCACTACCGCCTGTCCCCCACCCCCACTCTCTCTCTCTCTCTCTCTCTCTCTCTCTCCTCACCCCCACTTTACACCACCTTCCACCACCGCCTCCCCCCCCCCCCCTCTCTCTCTCTCTCTGTCTGGCCTAGGGCCACACACACAACGGGTGTTGGGTTAAAAAAAAAAATAATAATAATAATAAAAAGAAGAAGAAGAAAAAGAAAAAAAAGAAAAGTGGAAAGTGGGACTGGAAGTCGGCTGTTATTAACCACTTTGCTTCTCATCTTGTCTCCTGCCCTGCGGGGGTAAGGGAGGTGTTGGGGGCAGAGGGAAATTAATATGGAGGACAGTGCGGGGCGGGGAGCGTGGGGGGGGGGGGTAGGGAAGTAAGGAAGTAAGGTGGGGAGGGAAGGTGTGGGGGGTGGTAGGGAGCGGTTTGATCAAGTATGGCCCCAGCTTTTAAGTCTCTGATGGCGCCGTTTTTGTTTGTTTTTTTGTTTGTTTGTTTTTTCCTTCGCTCTTCTCTGCCCACTGTCATTGTGTGAGGACGTTGGTTCTGATTACCTCCCATGTCGCTGTCTTGGCGTCTCGTTTTTTTTTCCACAGCTGCTGTTTGTTGGATGGTTAACTGTGCTTGTGTAACCAGGCTCCTCCACACTGCTCGGAACATGGGGAAGACAGAAAGGAAGAAAGGGAAAACAAGCAAAGAAAGAAACAAACAAAGATAGAAAAAAAAGATATATCTATTTTAACACCACACACACACACACACACACACACACACACACACACACACACACACACACACACACACACACACGGTCGCTCGCTGGCTCGCTCGCATACCTTTGACATGGAAACATTGAGAACAGCGATGAAGCACTTTCCATGCCAAGAATATTCCTACTCCCCCGCCCTTGTGTGTACCTTGTAAACGGAGACAGGTGTTTTGTGTGTACCTTGTAAACGGAGACAGGTGTTTTGTGTGTACCTTGTAAACGGAGACAGGTGTTTTGTGTGTACCTTGTAAACGGAGACAGGTGTTTTTTGTGTACCTTGTCAACGGAGACAGGTGTTTTGTGTGCACCTTGTAAACGGAGATAGGTGTTTTGTGTGTACCTTGTAAACGGAGATAGGTGTTTTGTGTGTACCTTGTAAACGGAGATAGGTGTTTTGTGTGTACCTTGACGGAGACAGGTGTTTTGTGTATACCTTGTAAACGGAGACAGGTGTTTTGTGTGTACCTTGTAAACGGAGATAGGTGTTTGTGTGTACCTTGTAAACGGAGACAGGTGTTTTGTGTATACCTTGTAAACGGAGATAGGTGTTTTGTGTGTACCTTGTAAATGGAGATAGGTGTTTTGTGTGTACCTTGTAAATGGAGATAGGTGTTTTGTGTATACCTTGTAAACGGAGACAGGTGTTTTGTGTGTACCTTGTAAACGGAGACAGGTGTTTTGTGTGTACCTTGTAAACGGAGACAGGTGTTTGTGTGTACCTTTTCAACGGAGACAGGTGTTTTGTGTGTACCTTGTAAACGGAGACAGGTGTTTTGTGTGTACCTTGTAAACGGAGATAGGTGTTTTGTGTGTACCTTGTAAACGGAGACAGGTGTTTTGTGTGTACCTTGTAAACGGAGACAGGTGTTTTGTGTGTACCTTGTAAACGGAGATAGGTGTTTTGTGTGCACCTTGTAAACGGAGAGAGTTACTTCTCCTTATCATTCTTTTTTTTTTTTTTTACTCTCCTCACTTCATTGTTCTTCGTTTCGAGTCAAAAACTCCATCGAGGCAACCATGTGTTCATTCTGTATTTTCCGTGTATTCTGTGCAGCATGTTCAGGCCTGAAAAGTTATGCCAGTCTTGAATAAAAGCTAATTTGTCTTTGCACATTAGTTTCTTCTGTCATTGCTGATGTGTGCACATGTCAGATGATGTAGGGACAAGTCCGGAGCTTCCTTCATCGAGGAAGTGTCTGGGTTTGTTCCTGTGTGGCCCTTTACTTGTGCGCCACATGAATTGGTAACAGGAGCAGCACTGGCTTGAAGTTGTGTCCCTTGTAACTGGAGAGACTGGCCTGGCTCAACTGGGACGCTCTGGGGATTAGCTCGGGGGGGCCCAGGGGAGATGAAATGCGGAGCAAACCTTTCATAATTCATTAGATAAAAAAGAAAGGAAGAAAGATAATAAAATTTTAAAAAATGAGTGGATCCTATGAGAGGGGACTTCACTGAGTTTTGACCGAATGGTGTGTCTTGGTGGCAGCAAGACTGGCAATGTATGTGGAGGGATCTTGTGAGAGGAGACCCCAAAAGACTGTGTGGGGTGTCTTGGTGGCAGCAAGACTGGCAATGTATGTGGAGGGATCTTGTGAGAGGAGACCCCAAAAGACTGTGTGGGGTGTCTTGGTGGCAGCAAGACTGGCAATGTATGTGGAGGGATCTTGTGAGAGGAGACCCAAAAAGACTGAATGGTGTGTCTTGGTGGCAGCAAGACTGGCAATGTATGTGGAGAGATCTTGTGAGAGGAGACCCCAAAAGACTGTGTGGGGTGTCTTGGTGGCAGCAAGACTGGCAATGTATGTGGAGGGATCTTGTGAGGGAGACCCAGAAAGACTGTGTGGGGTGTCTTGGTGGCAGCAAGACTGGCAATGTATGTGGAGGGATCTTGTGAGAGGAGACCCAGAAAGACTGTGTGGGGTGTCTTGGTGGCAGCAAGACTGGCAATACTTTTTTCTTTTTTTTTAAGCGCTGACTGGTAGGCCCCCCTTTCATAACAGCGACATAGGAATCAGAGGGTTGACTGTGGTCGCTCAACGGAAGAAGAAGAAGAAGAGACTTACTTCTCTTTCTTTGTTGTTTGTTATTCAGAATCACGCAGTTTGAGAGAGAGGACCACCTTAGAAATTTTGTTGAGTGTGCGAGGGAGAAAATGCTATCTGACTTCACAGTTTGAGTGTGTTAGAGACAGAGTCCTACCTCTGATCAGAGCTGGAGTGTGTGGGATAGTGACCTCACAGTAACCGTTCGAGCAGTGTGCAGCTGACTGGAATTTCCTCCAGGACTCAGCAGGGTCGGTCGCTGTCACAGCATGGACGGACGTCACCAAGTTCTGAGGCAGTGCTTCCGGTCATAGAAGCCTTTTTGTTTCTTGTTTTCAGTGAGGAAAAATGTATTTTCACCGACACTTTAGTTCACTGTGAAGAACCAGTTCTACCAGGTAATTCCGACAGTATTGTCGGGGAGATGTCACTCATCTTGTCATCCACGAGTGTTGAAATTTATTGCCTCTTTTTTTTCATCTCGCTTAAAACTGCTG
>NC_134902.1:39938239-39973239 GCF_041734735.1 Babylonia areolata
CTGATCCATGTTGTTGATCAAACCCTTTAAAGGGAACGACAAACAAGGGCTTTATGTTTGATCCATCGTGTTGATTGAACCCTTTAAAGGGAACGACAAACAAGGCTTTATGTCTGATCCATGTTGTTGATCGAACCCTTTAAAGGGAACGACAAACAAGGCTTTATGTCTGATCCATGTTGTTGATAGAACCCTTTAAAGGGAACGACAAAAAGGCTTTATGTCTGATCCACGTTGTTGATAGAACCCTTTAAAGGGAAGGACAAAGAAGGCTTTATATCTGATCCATGTTGTTGATCGAACCCTTTAAAGGGAACGACAAACAAGGCTTTATATCTGATCCATGTTGTTGATAGAACCCTTTAAAGGGAACGACAAACAAGGCTTCATGTCTCAACCCTCCACCCTGCACACTTTGCCGGATCAGCTGTTGCCGATCTTGAGCCAGCTGAAGAGCCGCTTCATGCAGGCAGTGGTCGACCACCCTTGAATTACACAGACACAGGACGATAATACTGGAACAGGACTCTGCCATTTGGAAGCACTCCCGTGTGTCTGCTATCATGACAGCGCCAAAAGGATCACGTGGTTTGGGATTTGCAGGGGATATTGACTTGCCGTTCTGTTTTTAAATAAAACGTTGGGGGAGGGGGGCGTGGGGGGGGGGGGGGGGGGGTCTTTTGTCTCAGTTTCTGTCTGTCTGTCTCTTGTCTCTATTATTCCTGACCCTGTCTGTCTGTCTGTCTGTCTGTCTGTCTGACTCCCGCTCACCCTTCTTCTCTCTTCCCTCTTCTTTGTCTGTTTCCCACTCTCTCTCTCTCTTTTTCTCTTCCTCTCTCTGCCTGTCTGTTTGTCTGTGCTACCCTCTGTGTGTGTGTGTGTGTGTGTGTGTGTGTGTGTGTGTGTGTGTGTGTGTACTTTTGTATACAGAGGTATTTGATTTAAAGAGTGCTTTTGAACGTCAGCAATTCCTCTGCACGCAGGATGTACATGAATGAACCTTTGTTTTGTCCCCTTCCCGACCCAAGCCCTCCTTTGTATTGTGGCCCAAGGCCGATGTACATTAAAACAGTTCTGAGTTCTGAGTTCTTTCTGCCTGTCTGTTTGTCTGTACTCTCTCTCTCTCTGTCTCTGTCTCTGTCTCTCTCTCTCTCTCTCTCTCTCTCTCTCTCTCTCTCTCTCTGGTTCTCCGGCATTATTAAACTTTTCGAAAAGATTCGCCTACCTAAATGTGATACTTTCCAGAATGTTTTTCCATTGACACTGCCTGTATTTTACAAAATGACATGATTCAACAAAGATAATCGATAAATAAAAACACTGATTCGACGTCATGAGCTTTTTATGCCGTGTTGTGATGGAGAGAGATGTTCACCACACCCTGCATGTTGATATGTCAGACACTGTCTGGCCTATCTTCAACACAATCGCCCGGATAATTAGGTCACCTCAGTTTTCAATGGCTTGCTTGTCAGCGGTTTTTCCTAGCGCTAGAACTGCTGTCTAAAATAGTCCTGATGTGGCGTAACTCGTTCAGCAGACTGGCTTTTTTCATCGGAACATACCCCAGCCATTATTGCCAGCTAAAGTCAAGATGTTTGGCCATCATTCCATGTTTTGGTGCAAATGTCGGTCCATTGTTTGCGACAACAGTTCCACATTGATTTGTAAAACTGAGATTCATTTGTATTCGTTGCTTTGTTACTGTTGTTGTTGTTGTATTTTTCGCCGCTCCAAAAACTTTGAATCTTGAAATGTACACGTCATGAGTCTTTTCTTGAGGTCACACCCATGTTATATATTTTCTGTGAAATTAACAAAACTTTTCTTTTTTTAAATGCTGAAACACGTGGTCATTTTCCATATTGAACAATTAATGTCATCCTTAGGGGTTTGGAGACTACTTTTTTTTTCTTTCTTTTTTGGAAAAATTCAGTTGGACTGGGCCCTTCATCCTGTTCTGTACCTCAGGCATACAATACAATGCAATGCAATACAGTACAGTACAGTACAGTACAGTACAGTACAATATAATACGACACAACACAATACAATACATTTTTATTAGTCCGATTGCAGATTACATGTGCATTCAAAGGCTCGTCACTCACACCAGCCAGTCTCTCAGCCCCAAGTCCAGTCTAACATATATATGAACATAGCAAAATTTGAAATGAAAATTGAAAAGGCTGATGTAAACTATGAAAATGGTAAAAACTTAACAGCTTGCTCTGTAACACAGTAAGAGAAATTATAACATGTATTTTAAAGTAAACTAAGAAGCACTATTTCCGGTATAAGAAATTATAACATGTATATTAAAGTAAACTAAGAAGCACTACTTCCGGTATAAGAAATTATAACATGTATATTAAAGAAAAACCCAGAAGCACTATTTCCGGTATAAGAAATCATAACATGTATATTAAAGAAAAACTCAGAAGCACTATTTCCGGTATAAGAAATTATAACTTGTATTTTAAAGAAAGTCAGAAGCGCTTTTTCCGAATAAGAGACACTATGATAAAATCTTCATTTTGCTAACATTACATCATTCAGCCCTATGGCCTTTAAAGGCTGCTGGACCTTTGGCCTGTAAAATCCGAATGCATTTGCTGATAACAAGGACTTTTTCTTGTTTTGTTTTGTTTTTTGTTTGTTTGTTTGTTTTTTAGGGAGTGGGGCGATCTTTTTTCTTCTTCATTTTTTCTCCAAAGTTTTGGGACAAAGAAAAAGACTTTTACAAGGTTACAAATAAATGATTGGCATGATCGTCTCTGTGGTGAATCTAGGGTTGGTAATTTCACGGTTGGGCGGAGCTTGCGTTCCAGATCCTATCCGCTCGGTTAACACAATGGAATGGCCTGACAGCCACACTGGACTCTGTCTCTTTCTATTTCTCCCCAGCTTTAAGATTTGAGATCCACGGATATGTAGGGATCAGGGATCTCCTCAGTGAGACCCGCCGGTCTCAGTCTTGAAAACAAAAAGATGTTGGATGATTTTTTTTTAATTGCATCTCAAACATTATCCAACATGGTTGGTCAGTATGAAGACCTACTGACCACAGTGACAAAGAAATAAAGATGAGGTGGCCACGTGACAAGATGTGACGGGATCTCCCAAGATCATCCTTCAGGGAACAGTGCAGGGGGAAAGGAGACGAGGCAGAGGGCGAGAGAAGTGGACAGACAACATCACTGAGTGGACAGACATCACTGAGTGGACAGACAACATCACTGAGTGGACAGACAACACTGAGTGGACAGACATCACTGAGTGGACAGACATCACTGAGTGGACAGACAACATCACTGAGTGGACAGACAACATCACTGAGTGGACAGACAACACTGAGTGGACAGACAACACTGAGTGGACAGACAACATCACTGAGTGGACAGACAACATCACTGAGTGGACAGACAACATCACTGAGTGGACAGACAACACTGAGTGGACAGACAACATCACTGAGTGGACAGACAACATCACTGAGTGGACAGACATCACCTATGAGTGAACAGACAATATCACTGAGCGAACAGACAACATCACTGAGTGGACAGACAACATCACTGAGTGGACAGACATCACCTATGAGTGAACAGACAATATCACTGAGTGGACAGACAACATCACTGAGCGAACAGACAACATCACTGAGTGGACAGACAACACCACTGAGCGAACAGACAACACCACTGAGCGAACAGACAACATCACTGAGTGGACAGACAACATCACTGAGTGGACAGACATCACTGAGTGGACAGACAACATCACTGAGTGGACAGACAACATCACTGAGTGGACAGACATCACTGAGTGGACAGACAACATCACTGAGTGGACAGACAACACTGAGTGGACAGACAACATCACTGAGTGGACAGACATCATCACTGAGTGGACAGACATCACTGAGTGGACAGACATCACTGAGTGGACAGACAACATCACTGAGTGGACAGACAACATCACTGAGTGGACAGACATCACCTACGAGTGAACAGACAACATCACTGAGTGAACAGACAACATCACTGAGTGGACAGACAACATCACTGAGTGGACAGACATCACCTATGAGTGAACAGACAACATCACTGAGTGGACAGACAACATCACTGAGTGGACAGACAACATCACTGAGTGGACAGACATCACCTATGAGTGAACAGACAACATCACTGAGTGGACAGACATCACCTATGAGTGAACAGACAACATCACTGAGTGGACAGACAACACCACTGAGCGAACAGACAACATCACTGAGTGGACAGACATCACTGAGTGGACAGACATCACTGAGTGGACAGACAACACCACTGAGCGAACAGACAACATCACTGAGTGGACAGACATCACTGAGTGGACAGACATCACTGAGTGGACAGACAACATCACTGAGTGGACAGACATCACCTATGAGTGAACAGACAACATCACTGAGTGGACAGACAACACCACTGAGCGAACAGACAACATCACTGAGTGGACAGACAACACCACTGAGCGAACAGACAACATCACTGAGTGGACAGACAACACCACTGAGCGAACAGACAACATCACTGAGTGGACAGACATCACTGAGTGGACAGACATCACTGAGTGGACAGACAACATCAATGAGTGGACAGACAACATCACTGAGTGGACAGACATCACTGAGTGGACAGACATCACCACTGAGTGGACAGACAATATCACTGAGTGGACAGACAATATCACTGAGTGGACAGACATCACTGAGTGGACAGACATCACTGAGTGGACAGACATCACTGAGTGGACAGACAACATCACTGAGTGGACAGACAACATCACTGAGTGGACAGACATCACTGAGTGGACAGACATCACTGAGTGGACAGACAACATCACTGAGTGGACAGACAACACCAATGAGTGGACAGACAACACCTATGAGTGGACAGAGAGAGGAGCTTCGCCGAAACTCCGACCCTTTCCCACAACAGCAAGAAATGGAGAATGTTGATGCAGTGCCCCCACGACTAAACAGGTTTCAGGACCAGTCACAATGACAGTGACAGTCACATTGTTCGATGTTCAATGGTAGAAAGTTAAGTCCGCAGTAACTTAGACCACGATAACAATACATTTTAAAGTTGTTTTCCCTGAATGACACAAAACAGCGCCGGGCTGGTCGATCCAAATTTAGATATGTTTGAAACTGAACATGCACAACACCTACAATATTAGCAAAGGGGAACCCGACTTCCTTTTATCAGCCACAGGGCTGACTGCCTGCTCTCTCTCTCTCTCTCTCTCTCTCACACACACACACACACACACACACACACACACATACACACACAGTGTATGTGTGCATTTGTGCATTTGTGTGTGTGTGTGTGTGCATTTGTGTGTGTGTGTGTGTTTGTGTTTGTGTCCTGGCACAAACAGAATAGCTTCTATACCTATAAATAAAAGAAAAGAAAAGGGAACATTTTTTTTGCCGGCTGATCACAGATTTGTTCTGATTTAACATTGACCTTTTAGGCTGTTTATTGAGCCTATTAATATTTCCCTTGAATGTTTCGGTTTTCCCTTTTCTCAATTTAACGTATTTTTCATTAGTTTTCACCGCAGACACAATGTGGATACCATGTAGTCTGTTTCTTCTTTGGTCTTTTTTTTTTTTGGGGGGGGGGGGTCGTTGTTTCGATTTATTGCATTATCAAAATTGCACCTCCTTGGCATGAAAGCGAAAGAAGCTATTGTCAATAATTTGTCAATCAGTCTATCAATCTCTGTCTGTCTCTATCTTTCTCTTTCTGTGTATGTGTATGTATATATATATATATATATATATATATATATATGTGTGTGTGTGTGTGTGTGTGTTTATATATATATATATATATATATATATATATATATATATATACATTGACATGTGTGTGTCTGTGTCTAAATGTGTCTGTGAGTGTCTCTGAGTGTGTACGCATTCAGAGAGGACAAGTACCACTTCTTATTAACAGTGTAAGCTTGCATCCATAGGTTGTGTGTTTGTGTTAGCTATCACCTTCAGTGACTGTCGGTGTTCCACAAGCAGCCAATGGCTGACTGTCTGGCGGAAGTGAGGAGTGGAAGACCGGAAGTCACAGTGGGGGTGATGTATTGGAGGTCCTGGTTGGGTTTCCGCCCGGACCCCTCGTAATTCAGTGCTGCGCTGTCCTTTCCCGGGTCTTTTGTCTCTGTATGTCTTGGTCTTTGTCCTCTTCCCTTTTTTCTCTGTCTGTCTGTCTCTCTCTCTCTCTCTCTCTCTCTCTCTCTCTCTCTCTCTCTCTCTCTCTCTCTCTCTCTCTCTCTCTCTCTCTCTCTCTGAAATGGGAAATATACCTATTTCTCCAAGTAGCATATTTGACATGACTTTGTGTTTTGGTGTAGATGGGAAAGTGTTTTTAGAAAATTCATTTGCAGTTTTTCTAACACATTAAGATTCTCAAATCCCCATATTTCACATCCATATAACAGAACTGGTATAGCCATTTTCTGATACATGTCTAAAACAATGTGTGATGATAGTTCCTGCTTTCTTGCAGTTTGTAACAACGAAAACATTGCCCCATTTGCATAGTCATATGCTCTCTTTTTAGCTAGAAAGAATGTTCCAGTCCTGCTGAATTATATTTCAAGGTACGTAAATGAATTGACATCGTCTATTGTTTCTAAACCGAATTCAAACAGATCTTGTGTGTTCTGTTTACAATTGGAGATTACGATTTAGGTTTTTGAGACATTGACTTCAAGTTTCCATTCAACACAATACTGTAACAAGGCATCTAATGTTTTATGTAAACCCTGCTTCGAATCTGACAAAAGAATCGTGTTCTGCATACAAGAGAACTAATAAACGTATATATGCCGAAGAACTGTTCTCACCATCAAACGCATTTTTGTTTTTAGTGTGAATTGTAACAGGATGGCAACCGATTGTTAGCAGAAACATCTCCAAATCATCAAATATAAAGAAAAAAGCAATGGAGAGAGATTTTCTCATTGGCGTACTCCTCTAAAACTTCCTTTTTCATGTGTGCCGTGGGTAGCGAAGGCGACGGACATGTGTTCTCTGAAAAACAATTTCTTGCAACTAACGCTCACAAATTCTATTACAACTGCATGTTGGAGTGTCTTTCAAATGAAAGGATGAGGTGAGTCATGTTGTCTTCCAATAAAGCCAAAGAGAAGCAATGTTTTTTTGGAAGGTGGGGAGAGAAAAAAAAGACATTCCCACTGCTTCGGAGCTGCATAATTTCCTTGACAACGTATAAGTTCGGCCGGACAACTGAAGGAAATATCAATGATATATCTGAACAGGATGTTGCCAATTTTAAACATGTGTTTAACTATTAATGAGATGGTTCCATTTGTGAAAGAAGGCACTGTATTGTTAAAGGCTGGTGAGAGCAAAACCATCCATCGTGCGCTGATTGTTGGACACTGGCTTGAAAAGGTTCGGTTCAAGTTTAAAAGATCACATCAGACATGTTTGTTTCACAGGGGAACGGTTCCAGTTTAAAAGATCACATCAGACATGATGTTTGTTTCACAGGGGAACGGTTCCAGTTTAAAAGATCACATCAGACATGACGTTTGTTTCACAGGGGAACGGTTCCAGTTTAAAAGATCACATCACACATGACGTTTGTTTCACAGGGAAACGGTTCAAGTTTAAAAGATCATATCAGACATGATGATCGTTTCACAGGGGAACGGTTCCAGTTTAAAAGATCATATCAGACATGATGTTCGTTTCACAGGGAAAACAGCCATGGACAGCTCGTATGGCAAGAAACTGATACAGCTTTGGGTTCTGCGTGTGCATGTATACCAGACATACGAGAAAGAGAGAAAAAGTCAACATGTCGAAAGGATTATTAATCATTTCACTATTTCACTTCTGGCCCTGCTCAGGGGACATGATATATAATGATCTCCCCTCAGCAGCCAGAAACATGTTGCAAGGCTGATGAGCAATGCACATGCTAACCTCTCTTTTCAGGAAGAAACTGGCTAACATAAGCATCAGTGAGGCATTTTTTGTACTCGTGTTCCCTCTCTTCATACCATTACCCCACCCCCCACCCCGCCCCCTGCCCCCTGCCCCCATTCCAGTCTTGTGCTGAGGCGTCCAGTTTGTGATGACACATGCACACCTGTCCAGGAGAAAGTTGATGTTCTCGGCAGGTTGTCCTCGGAGAAGTTAGATCGACATGTTTGGTTGTTGTCCTGTCTTCTCTTCGTTCTAAATGTTTCGTCGATACTTGTCTAAATGTCAAGTGATGCGCAGTTATATGTCAAATCTCCATGAACATGCTAGAGAACACTTTTTCTTACTCTCGAATTTCCCCTTGTTTTAACTTATTCGTTGATGACTCAGAGATCGAAACGTGAATAAAAGTACATCGACAAATACGATCTTTGTTCCAAATTTGGAGTTGAAACAGATGCTGATGCGGAGACTGTCATTGTTTTATCATTTTCTTTATTTCTCTTTTTTTTCCCCATATTTTCATTAATTTGCTCGTGACGGTCGTAGGAGGACCTAATCCATACATTTAACTGTTTGAGTGTTGCGTCAGTCCTACCCTTTGCAAAAGCTGCATTGTCGATTCCATGTCAACAGTTGTGTCATCCCTCTCTTGGATTTTGTTGCTGTTTCAATATGTGTGTGTCTGTGTGTAGTTCTGTGTGTGTGTGTGTGTGTGTGTGTATGTGTGTGTGTGTGTGTGCATACACGTGTGTGCATACACGTGTGTGCATATACGTGTGTGCACAAGTGTGCCTGCGTTCGTGTGTGTGTGTCTTTGTGTATGTGTGTGTGCGTGTGTGTGTGCGTGTGTGTGTGTGTGTGTGTGTGTGTGTGTGTGTCTTTGTGTGTGTGTGTGTGTGTGTGTGTGTGTTACGAGTGTGCCTGATTCCGTCTGTGTGTGCATATGTGTGAGTGTGTGTATGTGTGTGTATGATGACTATCCATCCACTGCCGAATAAAGCTAAACGTTGTTGAACGAATAAAGAAGACATTGTCGGGAATGGCCAGAGGGCAAAACTGATGCGGAAGTGAAGCAACTCATAGAAAAAAACAGTAAAGAAGAGGACATCACCATATACACAGATGGCTCAGTCACCAAAGTCCTTGTCGTGTGTGACAGCCCTGAAGTCCTTGTCGTGTGTGACAGCCCTAAAGTCCTTGTCGTGTGTGACAGCCCTAAAGTCCTTGTTGTGTGTGACAGCCCTAAACGAATCCTTGTCGTGTGTGACAGCCCTAAAGCCCTTGTCGTGTGTGACAGCCCTGAAGTCCTTGTTGTGTGTGACAGCCCTGAAGTCCTCGTCGTGTGTGACAGCCCTAAATCCCTTGTGTGTGACAGCCTTAAAGCCCTTGTCGTGTGTGACAGCCCTAAAGCCCTCGTCGTGTACCTAGTGTCTGGCTCTGGCCCTGCACCCCCCTCCTCCATCCTGCCTGGAATCAGTGACTACACTGCCCTGCACCCCCCTCCTCCATCCTGCCTGGGATCAGTGACTACACGGCCCTGCACCCCCCTCCTCCATCCTGCCTGGGATCAGTGACTACACGGCCCTGCACCCCCCTCCTCCATCCTGCCTGGGATCAGTGACTACACGGCCCTGCACCCCCCTCCTCCATCCTGCCTGGGATCAGTGACTACACGGCCCTGCACCCCCCTCCTCCATCCTGCCTGGGATCAGTGACTACACGGCCCTGCACACACCGTCTGGCTTGTTGAGGGCAGGGCAGCACGAGGGGCCTGATTCAGCACCAACTTGGGTCTGCTTGGCGTTTAAAAGTTGCCCCAAGTCAACGCTAATTCCGTGACTCGGGAAATCAATTGTTAACGCCAAGCACAAACTGCTGGAGTCCCACAGAACGTGGGTGTTGTGAAAAGCACTCACTTTTACTTTACCTCTGGGACTTTGGCTCACAAGTTAGCTCTGGGCCAAACATGACGTGTGCAAGCAACACTTAATTTCCCACGGTTTTTGTTGTTCACTCTCTCTCTCTCTCTCTCTCTCTCTCTCTCTCTCTTCCCTTTTCCTTGAATAAGTGAATCCTATTGTAACGGATGTATTTTAGCAAGGACAGATTGGAAGAATAGGCCATGCCTAAAATCGTAATCCTTGAACAAAAATTGTTTTGTGATCTGATACACACACTCTCTCTCTCTCTCTCTCTCTCTCTCTCTCTCTCTCTCTCTCTCTCTCTCTCTATCATTATTTTTCTTTTCCACTCTGTCCTTTCTTTTTTATTTGTTTGGGTTTTTTTTTCCCTTTTTTATGAGCTGTTGTTTTTTTTTTGGGGGGGGGGGTTCAAGATATTGTTCGTTGTCTTATTCGGAATAACGGAGAATCTAACCACTGTCATTAATACTGACAAATTAACTTGGTCGAAAACAAAGGACATTACCAAAGAAACAAGGCTTAGAGTATTACATTGGAAAATATCACACAATATATATCCCACAAACATCTTGCTGAATAAAATGAAAGTAAAAGAAACTAACAAATGTCCATACTGTTACGATACTTTTGACTTTATTGAACACTTCTTTTGTGAGTGTCCAACTGTGTGTCGTTTTTGGAAATTAGTTGAGAAGAACATATTTACAGAAACAAACTTCAACGTAAAATTATCAAACATGGATATTCTATTTGGCATCGATAATCCTAATATTTCCAGTGAGCATGATAAGTATATCAATTATCTTATAATAGTTGGTAAATTGTGTATTAGCATTTTTTTTTTAAACAGAATCAGCTCTTCTTCAGCTTATTTTTGAGAAGGAGCTTGCTATCAGAAGCAGGTTACAATGAAGTCGATTTAAGGAATGTCTGATGTGACGTTATTGTTTGAAAGCTGTTTTCCGTGGGGGAAAAGCGGAGTATAGAGGAAGAATGAGTATATGAGAGATGCGCACACATTACTCAACTCACACCAGAACATTAACAAACCCAGACATATGCACATACATTTTCAAATACTAAAACGGCAAAAAAGTGTCCATCTATAGAAAACACAGACAGAAGTGTGAGAGGGCCGTGGTGAGAGAGCAGCAGGGGAAGAAATCCCCCGCTTCAAAAGGAAGTGCACTCATTCCCCCAGTCCCTCTTCACAATCATCATCACCATGCATACATCCACACTGGTCATGTATGTGTGTGTTGTTGCTGGGGGGGTTTCCGCCATTGTTGAATAAAATGGCTTTTAAAAGAGAGAGAGAGAGAGAGAGAGAGAGAGAGAATCTAACCACAGCAGCTTGTTGAAAGGACTACTGATGAATTCACCAACCAGCATACCGACTTTGTTTCACCGTGTTGAACGTGCTTTTAGCGTCGTTGTGTGCACTCCGGTCACATGTCTGCCACACACACTGTCAACAGAAAGACAGGGGGAGCCCACTGTCTCCTCAGACTGGTCGTGTTTGGAAACTGTGAGAGTGCATAGGTCTGCAAGAAACAGAGAGACAGAGAGGGTGTGTGTGTGTGTGTGTGTGTGTGTTGGGGGAAGGGGGGGAGGGAATGGTTTGGTCGCGAGAGTGTGTCGTTGAAGACATTCTCCACAAACATGTAAATGAAATGGACTGAACGGCGATAAAACAAAACATGACTGCTGAGTGAAAGGGGAGACAGCTGGAGAAAGGTGGCAAGTCAAGTGGTGGGTGTTGTGAAACACGTCTCACATTGACAAGGAGTGTGGACGGTGTGGACCATAGGTCCATGTTCAGTATTTCACCCCCACTCTGCACCTTTCTTCCCTTCTTTATTGATGAGATTGGTTTCTCTGTGTGCGTGTGTGTGTGTGTGGTGTGTGTGTATTTGTGTGTGTGTGTGTGTGTGTGTGTGTGTGTGTGCAGCAATGTTCCCAGCCTCCTGTCAACCTTTCTCTCAATGTCCCCAACCTCCTGTCAACCTTTCTCTCAATGTCCCCAGCCTCCTGTCAACCTTTCTCTCAATGTCCCCAACCTCCTGTCAACCTTTCTCTCAATGTCCCCAGCCTCCTGTCAACCTTTCTCTCAATGTCCCCAACCACCTGTCAACCTTTCTCTCAATGTCCCCAACCTCCTGTCAACCTTTCTCTCAATGTCCCCAACCTCCTGTCAACCTTTCTCTCAATGTCCCTAACCTCCTGTCAACCTTTCTCTCAATGTCCCCACTCTCCTCTCAACCTTTCTCTCAATGTCCCCAACCTCCTGTCAACCTTTCTCTCAATGACCCCAACCTGTCAACCTTTCTCCCAATGTCCCCAACCACCTGTCAACCTTTCTCTCAATGTTCCCAACCGCCTGTCAACCTTTCTCCCAATGACCCCAACCACCTGTCAACCTTTCTCTCAATGACCCCAACCTCCTGTCAACTTTCTTTCAATGTCCCCAACCTCCTATCAACCTTTCTTTCAATGTCCCCAACCACCTGTCAACCTTTCTCTCAATGTTCCCAACCTCCTGTCAACCTTTCTCCCAATGACCCCAACCACCTGTCAACCTTTCTCCCAATGTCCCCAACCTCCTGTCAACCTTTCTCTCAATGACCCCAACCTGTCAACCTTTCTCCCAATGTCCCCAACCTCCTGTCAACCTTTCTCTCAATGTCTCCAACCTGTCAACCTTTCTCCCAATGACCCCAACCACCTGTCAGCCTTTCTCTCAATGACCCCAACCTGTCAACCCTTCTCTCAATGTTCCCAACCTCCTGTCAACCTTTCTCCCAATGACCCCAACCACCTGTCAACCTTTCTCTCAATGTTCCCAACCTCCTGTCAACCTTTCTCCCAATATCCCCAACCTCCTGTCAACCTTTCTCTCAATGTCCCCAACCTCCTGTCAACCTTTCTCCCAATGACCCCAACCTGTCAACCTTTCTCCCAATGACCCCAACCTCCTCTCAACCTTTCTCCCAATGACCCCAACCTCCTGTCAACTTTCTTTCAATGACCCCAACCTCCTGTCAACTTTCTTTCAATGTCCCCAACCTCCTATCAACCTTTCTTTCAATGTCCCCAACCTCCTGTCAACTTTCTTTCAATGTCTCCAACCTCCTGTCAACCTTTCTCTCAATGTCCCCAACCTCCTCTCAGCCTTTCTCTGAATGTCCCCAACCTCCTCTCAGCCTTTCTCTGAATGTCCCCAACCTCCTCTCAGCCTTTCTCTGAATGTCCCCAACCTCCTGTCAACCTTTCTCTCAATGTCCCCAACCTCCTGTCAACCTTTCTCTCAATGTCCCCAACCTCCTGTCACCCTTTCTCTCAATATCCCCAACCACCTGTCAACCTTTCTCTCAATGTTCCCAACCTCCTGTCAACCTTTCTCCCAATGACCCCAACCTGTCAACCTTTCTCCCAATGACCCCAACCTCCTCTCAACCTTTCTCCCAATGACCCCAACCTCCTGTCAACTTTCTTTCAATGTTCCCAACCTCCTGTCAACCTTTCTCTCAATGTCCCCACTCTCCTATCAACCTTTCTCTCAATGTCCCCAACCTCCTGTCAACCTTTCTCTCAATGTCCCCAACCTCCTGTCAACCTTTCTCTCAATGTCCCCAACCTCCTCTCAACCTTTCTCTCAATGTCCCCACCCTCCTGTCAACCTTTCTCCCAATGTCCCCACTCTCCTGTCAACCTTTCTCCCAATGTCCCCACTCTCCTGTCAACCTTTCTCTCAATGTCCCCAGCCTCCTGTCAACCTTTCTCTCAATGTCCCCAACCTCCTGTCAACCTTTCTCTCAATGTTCCCAACCTCCTGTCAACCTTTCTCTCAATGTTCCCAGCCTCCTGTCAACCTTTCTCTCAATGTCCCCAACCTGTCAACCTTTCTTTCAATGTCCCCAACCTCCTGTCAACCTTTCTCTGAATGTCACCAACCTCCTGTCAACCTTTCTCTCAATTTTCCGTATCGGGTCTGTACCGCATCTCTGCCCATCCTTGCTTTCTTACTGAATACTACTGATGACTTAGGTGTTGACCTCTGCTGACATTCCCACCAACTTTCTACCAATCAACGTCCTATGGTGAGAAATGTCGACACTCCTCATCAAAATGAATCATGTGGATGTTCAGAAACTGCCTATCTTCGGTCAGAGAGCAAGCTCTCATCTCTTTGCAAACATGGAGTGGTTTGTACAACAGGCTGCCTACCTGGTAAGAGCTGACTGACAGCTGCTGCCATTGGGTGCTCGTCATTCGTTTTCTGTCATGCAATCAGGTTTCAGTTGCGCACACATACACGCCCAGACAGACATGTAACATTACACAACTTACAGTATTTTTAACAGATTTTTTCCCTTTTATAAAAGATTCATTATCAAGGAGGAGGCTGATTTTATTGATGAGATTGGTTTCTCTGTGTGTGCGTGTGTGTGTGTGTGTGTGTGTGTGTGTGTGTGTGTGTGTGTGTGTGTGTGTGTGTGTGTGGTGTGTGTGTGTGTGTGTGTGTGTGGTGTATGTGTGTGTGTGTGTGTGTGTGTGTGTGTGTGTGTGTGTGTGTGCAGCATGGGCCCCAGCAGATCTCCGAGCAGAGCGGTAGTGATGGTGGTGATGCTGGCTGTCCTCCTGGCCTCTCCTCACGTCGCCAGCTGGCGTATTGACTGCACGTGAGTCACGGCCCTTGGCAATGAAGAAGGAAAATGATAATGATTATAATAATGATAATAATGATAATTATTATAGTAATAATAATTACAGTGATAATGATGATAATGTACATTCATATAGCACTCTTTCGCTCTAAGAGCTCGGAGTGCTTTACGTGAAAGAAAATTTTACAAATTACATAAATCATTCATGACCACTCTTTCTCAACCCACTCCCCCCCCCCCCAACCCCCCCACCCCCCCCCCCACCCCCACTCTCCCTCTCCCTCTCTTCATGTATCCACAGTGACCTGACTGACATGGATGGTGTTGGAGAACAAGGAAGCTGAGAGTGCCTGTAGATAGGTTTTATAAAGATGAGTTTTTAGTGAAGAGCGAAACATAAATAGAACCAGATGCACGGATAGGATGAGGAAGGTTGTTCCAGATGTGAGGAGCAGCAAAGAGGAAAGAACCTTCACCGTAGGTTCTTGTATTGACACGAGGAAGTTTCAAAAGGTAACAGTCAATAAGTAAGAAGAAGAAGGAGATAAATAATAAGAAGAAAAAGATAAGGAGAACAGGAACGAGAACGATAATAATAATGGTAATAGATTTCTTGAAATATATCATACATTTACGTAGTGCTTTCGAACCTGTCAAAGCGCTTTGAAATAATGCGTCAGTTTGAAAAAGCACACAAGAACATGTGAGTTAGGGCCTTTAGTCTGACATTGACTGCACGTTAGTTAGGGCCTTTAGTCTTATACTGACTGCACGTGAGTTAGGGTCTTTAGTCTTACATTAACTGCAGTTGAGTTAGGGTCTTTAGTCTTACATTAACTGCAGTTGAGTTAGGGTCTTTAGTTTTACATTAACTGCACGTGAGTTAGGGTCTTTAGTCTTACATTAACTGCACGTGAGTTAGGGTCTTTAGTCTTACATTAACTGCACGTGAGTTAGGGTCTTTAGTTTTACATTAACTGCACGTGAGTTAGGGTCTTTAGTCTTACATTAACTGCACGTGAGTTAGGGTCTTTAATCTTACATTGACTGTACGTTAGTTAGGGCCTTTAATCTTACATTGACTGTACGTTAGTTAGGGCCTTTAATCTTACATTGACTGCAGGTTAGTTAGGGCCTTTAGTCTTACATTGACTGTACGTTAGTTAGGGCCTTTAATCTTACATTGACTGCACGTTAGTTAGGGCCTTTAATCTTACATTGACTGCACGTTAGTTAGGGCCTTTAGTCTTACATTGACTGCAGGTTAGTTAGGGCCTTTAGTCTTACATTGACTGTACGTTAGTTAGGGCGTTTTGTCTTTCATTAACCACACGTGAGTAAAGGTCTTTTGTATTGCATTATCTGCACGTGAGTTGGGACCTTTAATGTTTGTTGACAGGTTTGGGTGATGGTCATGTACCAGAAACACTTGCTGCCTGCATACATAACAAGCTGTCTGTGACTACATAGCTAGCTATGACTACATAACAGGCTGTATATGACTACAGAACAAGCTATGACTACACAACAGTCTATCTGTGACTACATAACAAGCTATGACTACATAACAGGCTATCTGTGACTACATAACTAGCTATGACTACATAACAGGCTGTTTGTGACTACATACCTAGCTATGACTACATAACAGGCTGTTTGTGACTACATAACTAGCTATGACTATATAACAGGCTGTTTGTGACTACATAACTAGCTATGACTATATAACAGGCTGTTTGTGACTACATAACTAGCTATGACTACATAACAAGCTGTTTGTGACTACATACCTAGCTATGACTACATAACAGGCTGTTTGTGACTACATAACTAGCTATGACTATATAACAGGCTGTTTGTGACTACATAACTAGCTATGACTACATAACAAGCTGTTTGTGACTGCATGACAAGCTATGACTATATAACAAGCTGTTTGTGACTGCATGACAAGCTATGACCATATAACAAGCTGTATATCACCACATAACAAGCTGTATGTGACTGCACAACAAGCTGTATATCACCACATAACAAGCTGTATATGACTACAGAACAAGCTGTCCATGACAACACAACAAGCTGTACATGGCTACATAAGAAGCTGTCCGTGTTCCACGTAACTACACAACAAGCTGTCTATAACTACACAACAAGCTGTCTGTGTGGCTGTGTTCCATGTAACTACACAACAAGCTGTCTGTGTGGCTGTGTTCCATGTAACTACACAACAAGCTGTCTATAACTACACAACAAGCTGTCTGTGTGGCTGTGTTCCATGTAACTACACAACAAGCTGTCTATAACTACACAACAAGCTGTCTGTGTGTCTGTGTTCCATGTAACTACACAACAAGCTGTCTATAACTATACAACAAGCTGTCTGTGTGGCTGTGTTCCATGTAACTACACAAGCTGTCTATAACTACACAACAAGCTGTCTGTGTGGCTGTGTTCCATGTAACTACACAACAAGCTGTCTATAACTACACAACAAGCTGTCTGTGTGGCTGTGTTCCATGTAACTACACAACAAGCTGTCTGTGTAGCTGTGTTCCATGTAACTACACATCAAGCTGTCTATAACTACACAACAAGCTGTCTGTGTGGCTGTTTTCCATGTAACTACACAACAAGCTGTCTGTAACTACACAACAAGCTGTCTGTGTGGCTGTGTTCCATGTAACTACACTACAAGCTGTCTGTGTGACTCTGTTCCATGTAACTACACAACAAGCTGTCTATAACTACACAACAAACTATGTGGCTGTATTCCATGTAACTACACAACAAGGTGTCTGTGTGACTGTGTTCCATGTAACTGCACAACAAGCTGTCTATAACTACACAACAAACTATGTGGCTGTATTCCATGTAACTACACAACAAGCTGTCTATAACTACACAACAAGCTGTCTGTGTGGCTGTGTTCCATGTAACTACACAACAAGCTGTCTATGTGGCTGTGTTCCATGTAACTACACAACAGTCTGTCTATAACTACACAACAAGCTGTCTATAACTACACAACAAGCTGTCTGTGTTGCTGTGTTCCATGTAACTACACAACAAGCTGTCTGTGTGACTGTGTTTCATGTAACTACACAACAAGCTGTCTATAACTACACAACAATCTGTCTATAACTACACAACAAGCCAGCTGTATGGCTGTGTTCCATTAACTACACAACAAGCTGTCTATAACTACACAACAATCTGTCTATAACTACACAACAAGCTGTCTGTGTGGCTGTGTTCCATGTAACTACACAACAAGCTGTCTATAACTACACAACAAGCTGTCTATAACTACACAACAAGCTGTCTGTGTGACTGTGTTCCATGTAACTACACAACAAGCTGTCTGTAACTACACAACAAGCTGTGTGTGTGGCTGTGTTCCATGTAACTACACAACAAGCTGTCTATAACTACACAACAAGCTGTCTGTGTGGCTGTGTTCCATGTAACTACACAACAAGCTGTCTATAACTACACAACAAGATGTCTATAACTACACAACAAGATGTCTATAACTACACAACAAGCTGTCTTGTGTTGCTGTGTTCCATGTAACTACACAACAAGCTGTCTGTGTGACTGTGTTCCATATAACTACACAACAAGCTGTCTATAACTGCACAACAAGCTGTCTATAACTACACAACAAGCCAGCTGTATGGCTGTGTTCCATTAACTACACAACAAGCTGTCTATAACTACACAACAAGATGTCTATAACTACACAACAAGCTGTCTGTGTGACTGTGTTCCATGTAACTACACAACAAGCTGTCTGTAACTACACAACAAGCTGTGTGTGTGGCTGTGTTCCATGTAACTACACAACAAGCTGTCTATAACTACACAACAAGCTGTCTGTGTGGCTGTGTTCCAGACGCTTCGTGTACGCCCCCAGATGTCGCGGCGTGGCCGCCAAAAGGGGAGAGAACGCTGTCAGCGCCCTGTCCAAGCAGGCGGCAGCACTGGAGGCTGCTGACAATGCCCAGTAAGTCTCCTCCTCCAACCCACCCACCCCCCATGTCCCCCACTACCCCCTCCGCCCCCTACCTCCCTGCATCCCCACCCTTACCTTGTTTCTCGCTGATCTTTCAGCAGTGATCATGATACTTCGGCCAGTGTGTGTGACCTTATATCATAGATTGACTTCAGTTTACAGTTGGGCCAACAGCAGAGAGCTGTATTATCAATGGTTTCTCCACTGCAATGGGAAATCATTTACAGCTTAGTCTTTCGTGAAGGACTCTGACTCTCAGACTAGGAGGCACAACTGCACTGGCTCTTAGCTGTTGGTGCTGCAGCCTTGTGGGCTAGCTGGCCTTTGGGAACGATCCCAACGCCGACTTCACTATAATCAACTTCTAGCCCAAACATTCGGGACAGCAGTTTCCTCCTCTGCAGTTCTGATGGTCATAGTCGGACACGACTGACTATCATACAAACATATCATGATACTGACCGTGTTGAAGGCTGTTGCATGTCAGGGTCGGCCACCTAAATTGTTGGGTTCAGTGTTGGGCCTCTGGATGTCAGTGTCATGTGTTTTACGAACTGTTCAAGGGTTCTTACTGCACGGCCACATGGCGTCAGAATGTACACCTCCAGTGTCGCTGTGGGTCGTTGGCTGGTTAATTACGCAAATTATTGTCACTTGGAAATCGTCTTTCTATGAGACGGCGGGCAACACGTCTTACGCTTCATTTACTTCGCTTTTTATATTTTCAGAAGGTGTACTGTAATAGACGTGTGTGTTTTTATTGCCATTCTTTTGACACACAGTGTGAAGTCAGAGGCTGATGTAGTAGTAAACGATATATGTAAAAAAAATAAAAACGGTTCAAGAGAGAGAGAGAGAGAGAGAGAGAGAGAGAGAGCGAACGAACTTCTTTACTGAGGGTGAAAAAACCCAGAAATAAGCCCGTTTGGGATGTTTTCGTCCCGCCCTGACAAAAAGGGAAAACAGTACAACAAACCCGCAATACATGAACATAACATTACCTTATCACATTTTTTTCAAATTATAATACAAAAAACCCACCAAAGTCCAAACAAACCACAAAAAAACAGAGGGAGGAGGTGGAGGGGGAGAGGGAGGGAGGAAGAGAGAGAATGACAGGGGAGGGAGGGGGTATCGAGAAGCAAAGAACAGAGTTTGACAGTGTCTTCATTATGCTTCAAGTCTCAGACGCTTCAAAGCAAACATCAGGAAAACATTCTAGCAGCTCCCCTAAGCTGGAGCCCATTTAATTAAACGTGTATATTCAGAGCAGCCCGGACACCCAGACTTGAAGAGCCATAAAACGTCTGTGTGAATTTAATCCTCCCCCCTCCCACACACCCAAGCCCCCCCCCCCCCCAGCCCCCATCCCTCTCCCGCCGGATCTTCTGCAGGCAATGACGGTGTATACATTGTCCCCGCTTTCAGCATCATCCCAATTAGCTTACGTAATGCCAGTTCACAGAGACTAGGGCTTTGATACACCGCCCACAGACCTGTAGAGTTATGAAGACGAAGAAGAAAAAGCAGCAGCAGAAGATGAAAACCTGTTTCATCTGCATGGCATATCAATATGTGTGGCTGTGCTTGCTTTTTGTATATTTGTCTGTTCCTTCCTGGCCTGGGGGACAGGGACTCCTAATTGACTTCATAAACATCTCTATGCCACAATGTGCTGTTTTCAGGGCACTACAGAACACAACGTGCTGTTTTCAGGGCACTACAGTACACAACGTGCTGTTTCCAGGGCACTACGGTAGACAACGTGCTGTTTTCAGGGCACTACGGTAGATAACGTATTGGTTTCAGAACACTACCATGACACAACATGCTGTTTTCAGAACACTACCATGACATAACGTGATGGTTTCAGAATACTACCATGACATAACGTGATGGTTTCAGAACACTACCATGACACAACGTGATGGTTTCAGAACACTACCATGACATAACGTGCTGTTTTCAGAACACTACCATGACATAACGTGCTGTTTTAAGCACACTACCATGACATAACGTGCTGTTTTCAAAACACTACCATGACATAACGTGATGGTTTCAGAACACTACCATGACACAACGTGCTGTTTTCAGAACACTACCATGACATAACGTGCTGTTTTCAGAACACTACCATGACATAACGTGCTGTTTTCAGAACACTACCGTGATACAACCTGTTGTTTTCAGAACACTACCATGGCACAACATGTCGTTTTCAAAACACTACCATGACACAACGTGTTGCTTTCAAAACAGTACCATGACACAACGTGTTGCTTTCAGAACACTATCATGACACAACGTGTTGCTTTCAGAACACTATCATGACACAACGTGCTGTTTTCAGAACACTACCATGACACAACGTGCTGTTTTCAGAACACTACCATGACACAACGTGCTGTTTTCAGAAAACTACCATGACACAATGTGTTGTTTTCAGAACACTACCATGACACAACGTGCTGTTTTCATAACACTAACATGACACAACGTGTTGTTTTCAGAACACTATCATGACACAACGTGCTGTTTTCAGAACACTACCATGACACAAAGTGCTGTTTTCAGAACACTACCATGACACAACATGTCGTTTTCAGAACACTACAATGACACAGTGTGCTGTCGAACCTAAAGACAAACTTGTGGACACTGTATCAGATATCAAACAGGTGGATTGATTGAGTGATTGATTGAGTGATTGATTCAGTTTCAGTTTCAGTATCTCAAGGAGACGTGGCTGCATTCGGACAAATCCATATAAGCTAGGAAGATGTCTGATCAACAGCATAACCAAACGCATTTGGTCAGGCCTTGTGTGCATGTCTGTATATCTGTGTGCCTATCAGAGTGGATTCTACACAATTTGACAAGATGCTCACTTTGGTTTTCCAGTCAAACTTGGGAGAAAGGGCGAGAGCGGGATTCGAACCCAACCTTCAGGGACTCTCTGTATTGGCAGCTGAGCGTCGCAACCATTCTGCCACCTTTGTCCCATGAGAACACTACCATGATACAATGATTGATTGATTGATTGATTGATTGATTGACTGCAGAGCCTTGCAGTCGGCCGGTGCGGACAGCGGACACCGGGACCCCGACACGTTCCTGCAACTGCTGACGGCGCTGTCCCCTGCCCTGCCCCGCCCCGCCCCCATTGTGCAGGTAAAACACCCCACGGCAATACCGACATTATTTTGCCGCTGACGAGATTCTGTTCTCTGATGTATGACGCTTCACGGTGGTGACGAGGCGGTGTGACGTGTGCCTGATTCGCCGTCATTCAGCAACTTGAACTGTCTGTCACATTCTTCTTCTGCGTTCGTGGGCTGCAACTCCCACGTTCATCGTATGTACACGAGTGGGCTTTTACGTGCACGACCGTTTTTACCCCGCCATGTAGGCAGCCACTCTCCGTTTTCGTGGGAGGGGGGGTGGGTGGTTGTGCATGCTGGGTATGTTCTTGTTTCCATAACCCACCGAACGCTGACATGGATCGCAAGATCTTTGACGTGCGTATTTGATCTTCTGCTTGCGTACACACACGAAGGGGGGTGAGGCACAAGCAGGTCTGCACATATGTTGACCTGGGAGATCGGAAGAATCTTCACCCTTTACCCACCAGGCGCCGTTACCGAGATTCGAACCCAGGACCCTCAAATTGAAAGTCCATCGCTTTAAAACCATTCGGCTACTGCACCCGTCGTGTGTCAGATGATGATGGTATTGTTGTGATAGTGGGGCTGAGATCCTCGTTGATAGCTGTGGGTGCCACGTGACTGATTGGAACGGAAACATCGCTGTGATCACAATCATTGTTGTTGTTGTTGTTGTTGTGTGACCTCAGTGGTATGCAGGTCTTGGAGCACCAGCTTTGTCTTCCTTTCTTTCTTTCTTCCTTTCTTTCTTTCTTTCTTTCTTTCTTCTCCTTCTCCTTCTCCTTCTTCTTCTCCTTCTTCTCCTTCTCCTGCTCCTTCTTCTTCTTCTCATTCTTGTTCTCCTTCTTCTTTTTTTTTTTCTTCTCCTACTTCTTCTTCTCCTTCTTCTTCTTCTTCTTCTTCTTCTTTAAGTGCTTCACATGCCTTCTTATTTGGCAAAAAAAGAAATCTTTTTTTCTTCTCTTTTTTACATGTTTCTTCTTTTTCTTTTTTTCTTTTTCTTTTGTTATTGTTGTTGTTGTTGTTTTTGTTTTTTTTTGTTTTTTTGTTTGTTTGTTTTCACGTCGTTTTCCACTGACCCACATTTCCAGTAGTTCGAACTCAGCTCAAAGCAGTTTGGCAATGGGATTGGTGACAAAACCATCAGAAGAATCATAAATCAAAGCCCTCGGAGAGATGCAGTCAGATCAGATAATGATCAATAAAACACCAAACAGCCAAATGTTGACGACTGGACAGAATCAGAATCTGAACAGCTGTATTGTCTCAGCAGAGGAATTCAGCAGAGGCGGCCCCCGAAACGATGTGATGTGATGACCCCTCTGTGGGACACCTTGCCATGATCTGCCGCAGCAACTGGTCAGTCCGCGTGGACATGGCTGTGGGGAGCTGGCTGGACAGGACGGACATCTGAGAGAGACAGAGACAGACACAGAGAGACAGACAGACAGAGACAGAGAGACAGAGACAGACAGACACAGAGAGAGACAGAAAGAGACAAAGAGAGACAGAGAGAGAGAGCTACTGAAGAGGAATACTAGGCTTACACACACACACACACACACACACACACACACACACACACACACACACACACAGACACACACACACACACACACACACACAGTCCTTCGCAAAAATAAACACGGCACGTTGAGAGAGAGAGAGAGAGAGAGAGAGAGAGAGAGAGAGAGAGAGAGAGAGAGAATGAATGAATGAATGAATGAATGAATGAATATTTTCCAACGGTGAAGACATTAGCACTTTGGCCGACTTACACATCTGCCGTTGTTCTAAGAGACACACAAACGTGTACGAATATAAATGTTGTTATACTTAATACATGTATAATGTACAAGTATAACACACAGAGAGAGATATATATGGAATAAGTATTTGACATGCACATGGTGTTGGGTTGTTGTTGGGTTGTTGTTTTTTTATCCTTGTTTTGCAGAGTTGGAAAGAAATGTTAAACTGAACACGTCTTACACGATTCCCATGTGTGCCAGGACTAATGTTGTAGAGAGACAGACAGACAGACAAGACAGACAGACAGACACAGAGAGAAACAGAGAGAGAGATAAATAGCATTGGTATTTTGACATGTACATGTTCTTTCTATCCTTGTATTCCAGAGAAGGAAGGAGATGCTGGATGACTTCCTGTCGTCCTAAGCGCGGACTGTCGGCTCCCAGCGACTCGACTCCCATTGGCTGTACCACCCCCACCCCCACCCACACCCACACCACCCTCCTGCACCCACCACCACCACCACCTCACCCCTCTGACGTTTTGCTGTTTTCATCCTTCCGATTCCATGATGTACCAATGAAGTTCTCTCCCCCTCTCTCCATCTCCATGTCTCTCTCTCTCTCTCTCTCTCTCTCTCTCTCTCTCTCTCTCTCTCTCTCTCTCTCTCCACCCATCCTCCTCCTAACGCTATCAAAAGCTCAATTGTGATCAAAATTGTTTCTGTCCTTTCGATTTCTGTTTCCCACACACGCGTGTGGTACAATACATGAGTCAGCTCGACATTGAACATTTCTAAGCTACCCTCTCTCTCTCTCTCTCTCTCTCTCTCTCTCTCTCTCTCTCTGTCTGTCTGTCCCTGTCTCTCTGTGAGTCTCTCTCTGTCCTCTGTAGCAGTGTTAACAATTCTTTTTTTTTTTCTTGTCGTTATCGTTAATGTTGTTATTGTTATTGTTGTCACAAGGACAGATTGGAAGACTGGGCGATGCCTAAAATCTTTATCCTTGAGTAATAAAGTTTTTGAATCTTGAATCTTGAATCTCTGTCCCTGTCTCTCTGTGAGTCTCTCTCTGTCCTCTCTCTCTCCCTCTCTCTGTCCCTGTCTCTCTTAGTCTCTCGATGTCCTCTCTCTCTCTCTCTCTCTCTCTCTCTCTCTCTGTGAGTCTCTCTCTGTCCTCTCTCTCTCTCTCTCTCTCTCTCTCTCTCTCTCTCTCTCTCTCCCCCTGTCTCTCTGTGAGTCTCTCTCTTTCTCTCTTTTCCCAGAGGGCAGGATGAAAAAAAAAAGTACCAATGTTTTGTTCAGCTACCCTCTTGAAATGAAAGTCATTTCGTTTCGTTTCGTTTCGTTTTGTTTCGTTTCTCTCTTTCTGCAAGACGTGATTGCTGTCGACATAGTTTCGAATCCCACTTCCCCACGATGAATTGTGACCCAAGTTTCAGTGGAATTTTTTGTCATTTTTCTGTCGGTCAGTCGGTCGGTTGGTCTCTCTCTCTCTCTCTCTCTCTCTCTCTCTCTAAGTCTGTCTCTAAGTCTGTGTCTGATTCCATCTCCCACCCCCCTAAAACTCTCCCCCCCCTTCCTCTCTCTCTCTCTGTCCTCTCTCTATCTATCTATCTGTCTGTCTCCCCTTTTGTACCATTATTTACCATACCATCCACAACCTTTTCCCTTTTGTTTGCTAAATGTCTCGACGTAACCTGTTCTTCTCACAATGGACACCGCTGTGTTTGTGTGACCTGTTCTTCTCACAATGGACACCGCTGTGTTTGTGTGACCTGTTCTTCTCACAATGGACACCGCTGTGTTTGTGTGACCTGTTCTTCTCACAATGGACACCGCTGTGTTTGTGTGACCTGTTCTTCTCACAATGGACACCGCTGTGTTTGTGTGACCTGTTCTTCTCACAATGGACACCGCTGTGTTTGTGTGACCTGTCTGGAGGGACGTGCACTTCTTTCTTCTTCTCTCTTGTGACCACAACCAAGATGTGAAAGGTTGAGGAGCGGCACGCACTGCCTTCTTGCTGGTGGCCACAGGTTCGCTTCTTCACCTTTACCTGGGGGGGGACCTGAGAAAGGTCTGTGATCTGTGCGAAATGCCATGCAGGATTCTTTGGTGTGAAATAAAAACTGACCAAAAAAAATTGGATGAAAACGTGTCTGTGTACAAAATCTCTGTGTGTACGCGCGCGCGTGTGTGTATGTGTGTGTGTGTGCGTGTGCGGGTATGAGTGTATATATGTGCGCGCGTGCGTGTGTATGTGTATGTGCGTGTGTGTTGATACACTGTCTCTCCTCTTTCGTGTCTGTCTATCCAACTGTAAACGAAACATGCTGGTGGGAAATTGTAGATTATATATTTTGTAAAAGAAAAAGTCCTTCAGCTGCAGAATGCACAGTAAAGGAGCAGGGGAAAAACTTTAAAAACAACCTTTCCATTGTGTTTGTTTTAAAGTCGGATGACAAGGTTTATCAACCACAACGTACGTTACAATGAATCAGCCGTTCACAATTTCTAAAACGGCTTTCTTTGGCCCAGGGGTCTTGAAGCAAGGTCAAATTGACAAGGTCGTCACTCTCAACTTTGTTCAGGGGCCCCATTCAAGAGAACATCGTGCCTGAGGGTAAATGTGTACCTGTGGGTAATCTGCCTGAGGCAAGGCAAACTGCACGAGGGTGAGCAATAACCAGTTTTCATGAACACAAGTCTACCTGCGTGTCCACAAACTGAAGGCAATGTATCCTTCCTACCTGCCAAGGGTGACTGCCCACGAAGCAGAGGTAAATATGGCGGAGCCTTTTGCAGCATTTTTTTTTTTCTTTTTTTTTTTTTTTAAGGGAACACGGGCGTGCTTTACGGATAGCACGTGTTTTGCGAACTCCCTCAACAATGTTCCGAGCTGTGGTGTGATGAGAAGTGAAACTGAGAGCATGCGCAGACCGGATTCGTTGGGATTTTTTTTTTAAAAGATGATGGGTTTGCTGTCTGAGGGAACCCCGTGTCTTGAATACGAAGATAACTTATCCTTCAAGGTAAACTGTACCCACGGGTCCCAGCCATGTCAAAGATAACTTTCCTGAAGGCAAAATGAAGTTTGTCTTAATACGGCCCCAGAACGTGACTCCACTGTTCCGAGGTGCTTTGAAACGACTCCAGGGATTGGCTGAAAAGAGCTGTTCATGAACATACAGGGAGATGGAATACTATTTTTCATAATTTCAGTTACATGAAAAGTTAATTAATGCAAAATTGATTAATGTGTCATAGCTGGCAGCAACATCTGATAGGGCCATTAGGATTTCTGTTAAAAGGATCCTTTATGTTATTTCATAAACGACGCGCCAAAACAGACACAGACACAGAAACACACACACATACACACACCAAACAAAATTCAACACACAAGCTTGTTCAGTTACACACCAGAGAATCACATCAAGCCACACGTTAAATCACACACCACGTGTGTTCGTGCAGGCCTTAATTTCAGCTCAGTTCACTGAACTAAAAAAAAAAAAAAAAAAAACCGAACATTTCGCACGTGCAGACTAGAAAAAAAATCGTGGGGATTTGGATGTTCATTTTGTTGAGAATGTTATCCAACATGGCGTCAGAGCGGCATGCCGATGCAGAAGATGTGACATTGAACAAATCCCGATACCCCTGCTCTCACTTTTAAACGCAGACTGACAGATTGACAGGAATGACGTCATGGTAAAAGCTGGATCCTGAAACTCGACAGGCTGTGACCAGTATGCTGAAAGAACTGGATTCTTGAATGGAACGAGGCAAAGACAGCATCAGGTGAAGTGTGTGTGTGTGTGTGTTGTTGTTGTTGTTATTGTTGTTTGTTTGTTTGTTTGCTATTTCCTTCAGGTTCGTGGTCTGCACACACACACACACACACACACACACCCTCCACAGTCACTCATATGCAAGAGTGGGCTTTTACATGTAAAACTATTTCTACCCTGCCATGTTGGCAGCCATAGTCTGTTTTCGGGGATGTGCATGCTGGATATGTTCATGTTTCCTAAATCCACGCACCATTGGTCTGGATTACGGGAGTTTTAACGTGCATATCTGATTCTCTGGGTTTTTTTCTGACTGTATTTTCACTTGAGGAGAATTGAGGCACGATCAGATCTGTACGCTTCTTGACCTGGAGCAACAGAAAAATTCCCCCCCCCCCCCCCTTTGTCCGCCAGGCACTGATACCGGAATCGAACCCGGGACCCTCATACTGAAAGGCCACCGCTTTCACCATTCAGCTGTTGCACCCATGCAGGAACTGTGTAGTGCACCACTGGGCCATTCATCCACGAATACCGGAACAGTGAAGAAGCTTGCAATGAGATCAGTACACCACTGTCATTTGTACAGGGAGACACTGGAACAGGGGAGAATACCACAAGATTACTGAAAGAAAGCAGATGTAGCAGTTTTCTCCCTTCTCAATGGAAACTGTGGGTGTTTCTGTGATTTGATGAAAAAAACATGACTACCTTACTCTGAATGTAGTAATGTAACATTGAGTGAATGAAAAACTGTTATCGATGTATCATTTTGGTGATGCACTATATCAGACAATTCAAAACAATATCAACGAATTCGCTACAAAACTGTGTGTGTACATTTGAAATGAACACGTAGCACTTCCAAAGTCAGGTGGAAAATCCCAGTAGATTCAGGTATTTACAGTGATGACCGTGCGCTCTGTCCATAGCACTCTCCATTCCCTGCGACCGTAAGAAAGAAAAATAAACGTCGTTCATTGGTACCACAAACAACTGTCCCCGCTTAAGTCGACATCGCTTAATTCAATGGTCTCATCGGATTAGTCGACACAATACAGGAGAGCAGACCCCGGGTTCTTCAGTGAACAATACTGCACGGCATGCATGTAGACATACTGGTGTGCAGAATGAAATTTAGACCACTGCACGGCATGCATGTCGACATACTGGTGTGCAACATGAAATTTAGACCACTGCACGGCATTCATGTTGACATACTGGTGTCCAACATGAAATTTAGACCACTGCACGGCATTCATGTTGATATACTGGTGTCCAACATGAAATTTAGACCACTGCACGGCATTCATGTTGATATACTGGTGTGCAACATGAAATTTAGACCACTGCACGGCATTCATGTTGACATACTGGTGTGCAACATGAAATTTAGACCACTGCACGACATTCATGTTGACATACTGGTGTGCAACATGAAATTTAGACCACTGCACGACATTCATGTTGACATACTGGTGTGCAACATGAAATTTAGACCACTGCACGGCATGCATGTAGACATACTGGTGTGTAAAATGAAATTTAGACCACTGCACGACATTCATGTTGACATACTGGTGTGCAACATGAAATTTAGACCACTGCACGGCATGCATGTAGACATACTGGTGTGCAACATGAAATTTAGACCACTGCACGACATTCATGTAGACATACTGGTGTGCAACATGAAATTTAGACCACTGCACGACATTCATGTTGACATACTGGTGTGCAACATGAAATTTAGACCACTGCACGACATTCATGTTGACATACTGGTGTGCAACATGAAATTAAGAGAAAACAACAAATGCTCAGAATGCATAGATGCCCATATTATACCAATCTAGAATATTTTGTTTGCAGAAACTATAAATTGGTATAAATTCCAATATTCTTCAAAGTTACTACCGGTGTTGCATCGAGTCCGTGCTCACATTTTCATTTTTGTGCTGGTATGGAAGTTTGGGAGTGAGGAGTAAGCGTGCTTTGAACGATTTCGTGAGTGTGTGCAGTAAAATTGTGGGAGTGAAACAAACTAGTATGCAAGGGCTGTATGAAAAGCGAGTGGTTCACAAAAGCAGGCAGATAACAACTGACGACACCCATAGTTTGACAAAGTACTGGAAACTACTGCCATCAGAACGACACTACAGAACTTACAAGTTGAAATCCAGAGCTCTGAAGAGTTTTACTCCACGTTCAATCCACCTTTTAAATTCTTGACAACAATGTAAGTGTGTGTGTGTGTGTGTGCGTGTGCGCGCGCGCGCGCTTTCATGTGAAAGTCTGTGCATGATAGGTTGTACCTTGTTCTAGGTTGGTTTTAGGTTGGTTTGTTGTTGTTTTTCATTATCATTATTATTGTTGTTGTTGTCGTCGTCGTCATCATCATTATTATTATCATTATTATCTTAACAATCTGTATTCAGCTTATAACACATGACTGTTATGAATGCGCAATAATAATGATGATGATAATAATAATACATAGTTTTTCTATGGCGCGATATCCAGCACCAATGCTGCTCAAAGCGCCTTACATCATAGTTGACTATAAACATGCCTTAAAAAAACATATCCACTGCTATCTGACAATGGAAATATCCAGTGTGGTCATATGAATGCAAAAGAACACTAAAGATTCTAAAAGCTATGAAGTAAATATGGCTTAGATTAAAACAGCATGCATTTCATAGAACGCACAAACACCCACACCCACCCACACGCACGCACACACACACACACACACACACACACACACACACACACACACACACATATATATATATATATATATATATATATATATATATATGAATGTCCCTCCCTTACAGACACACACACACACTGACATTAAATATCAACTGCACTAAAAACAAAATTGCATAAGCATTAAAATATTTCTTATTTTCTAACATAGAATTCTGTTTGGACATGCTAACATGCTTACACACTTACACACGCGTACCAGAGCACTGTAACCTCACAAACACATGCACGCGCGCACACACACACACACACACACACACACACACACACACACACACACACACACACACATGCCCATTACAAATAACCAGATAGAAAAAATAACATCACATCTAAGACTGAAACTATATAAAATACACAATACATTAAAACAGGACAACGAAAATACAAATACAAAGATACTTGCCAACAAGCATACCTTGGTTTAACCATTCCGCCCAGAACAGGACTGCTTACAAGCTGCTTACTCTCTCTTCCGTTGTGTGTGTGTGTGTGTGTGTGTGTGTGTGTGTGTGATTATCTATTACGCGTAGTCTCTGAATCTGTTTTATATTATTGTGCGCTGAATCATTATTTTTCTTCTTCTTTCTTTTGTGAGTTATTGTGCGCGCGCGCGCGCGCGCGTGTGTGTGTGTGTGTGTGTGTGTGTGTGTGTGTGTGTGTGTGTGTGTGTGTGTGTGATGTTTATTGTAAAGCGCTTTGAGCTCTCTTTAAGGGAGGAAAGCGCTTAACAAATGTCCATGATTCTTAGTATTAGTATTGTTATTATTATTAAAAGTGTTTGTGTTTATTCCTGTACTCCTTTAGAATAAAACTCTGTTCGTTCGTTCGTTCCTCTCTCCCTTCTCTCTCTCCCTTCTCTCTCTCCCTTCTCTCTCTCTCCCTTCTCTCTCTCCCTTCTCTCTCTCCCTTTCCCACTTCCTCATAAAGTATAGCTGTTGATTAATCAATTCCACCAAGGTAATAATTGCTGGTGATGTAAATATGGTTACTGTATGTCCACGACCTGTGATCCGCGGGGTTTTTCGTTACTGCCTGTGATGCGCATGTTTCACCCTAATTAGTGTTTGTCTTCCTTTTTTTCATTCCTCGCATTAAACAGGTGCTTGTGATTAACTCTCTCCATACGAACGGCGAAAGAGACGACGTTAACAGGGTTTCACCCCAATTACCACCATCAAAATATTGCAAGCGGAAGGCTCTTATACTGAAGAGGTGAATGTTGACAAAGAATACCACAATTCTGACGACGGAAGCTAAAGGTTGGGTCATTGAGACACCCACTGGACATCCGAGGGGTCTGTGTAGAGGAGAAGAGAGGACTGACCGTGCTGAGTGAGTTAAAACGGAAACGATGCAGATAAACAGACATACATACATACAGACGGATAGATACAGACAGACAGACAGACAGACAGAGTATTTAAAGAGATTTTTTTTAATTACATTGACGTCAGCTAAGAATCAGAATCAGATTAACCTTATTATCTCAGCGAGAGAAAACAAGTGTGGTGAAGTCTGTGTTCCATACAGACAACAAGCATTATACAGGATAATGACGATGACGATGATGCTGATGATGAGAAGAAGATGAAGAGGAAAGAAGAAGAAGAAAGAAGGAAGGAGAAGAAGGAAGGAAAAAGGAGAAGGAAGAAGAAAGGAGGAAGAAGAAAGGAAGAAGAAAGGAGGAAGAAAGAAAGGAGGAAGAAGAAAGGAGGAAGAAGAAAGGAGGAAGAAAGAAAGGAAGGAGGAAGAAGAAAGGAGTGAGAAGAAAGGAAGAAGAAAGGAGGAAGAAGAAAGAAAGGAGGAAGAAGAAAGGAAGAAGAAAGGAGGAAGAAGAAAGGAGGAAGAAAGAAAGGAAGGAGGAAGAAGAAAGGAGGAAGAAGAAAGGAAGAAGAAAGGAGGAAGAAGAAAGGAGGAAGAAAGAAAGGAAGGAGGAAGAAGAAAGGAGGAAGAAGAAAGGAGGAAGAAGAAAGGAAGAAGAAAGGAGGAAGAAAGAAAGGAAGGAGGAAGAAGAAAGGAGGAAGAAGAAAGGAAGAAGAAAGGAGGAAGAAGAAAGGAGGAAGAAAGAAAGGAGGAAGAAGAAAGGAGGAAGAAGAAAGGAGGAAGAAAGAAAGGAGGAAGAAAGAAAGGAAGGAGGAAGAAGAAAGGAGGGAGAAGAAAGGAGGAAGAAGAAAGGAGGAAGAAAAAGGAGGAAGAAAGAAAGGAAGGAGGAAGAAGAAAGGAGGAAGAAGAAAGGAAGAAGAAAGGAGGAAGAAAGAAAGGAAGGAGGAAGAAGAAAGGAAGAAGAAGAAAAGGAAGAAGAAAGGAGGAAGAAGGAAGAAAGGAAGAAGAAAGGAGGAAGAAGAAAGAAAGGAGGAAGAAGAAAGGAAGAAGAAAGGAGGAAGAAGAAAGGAGGAAGAAAGAAAGAAAGGAGGAAGAAGAAAGGAAGAAGAAAGGAGGAAGAAGAAAGGAGGAAGAAAGAAAGGAAGGAGGAAGAAGAAAGGAGGAAGAAGAAAGGAAGAAGAAAGGAGGAAGAAAGAAAGGAAGGAGGAAGAAGAAAGGAGGAAGAAGAAAGGAAGAAGAAAGGAGGAAGAAGAAAGGAGGAAGAAAGAAAGGAGGAAGAAGAAAGGAGGAAGAAGAAAGGAGGAAGAAAGAAAGGAGGAAGAAAGAAAGGAAGGAGGAAGAAGAAAGGAGGGAGAAGAAAGGAGGAAGAAGAAAGGAAGAAGAAAGGAGGAAGAAAAAGGAGGAAGAAAGAAAGGAAGGAGGAAGAAGAAAGGAGGAAGAAGAAAGGAAGAAGAAAGGAGGAAGAAGAAAGGAGGAAGAAAGAAAGGAAGGAGGAAGAAGAAAGGAAGAAGAAGAAAGGAGGAAGAAGAAAGGAGGAAGAAGGAAGAAAGGAAGAAGAAAGGAGGAAGAAGAAAGGAGGAAGAAGAAAGAAAGGAGGAAGAAGAAAGGAGGAAGAAGAAAGGAGGAAGAAAGAAAGGAAGGAGGAAGAAGAAAGGAGGAAGAAGAAAGGAAGAAGAAAGGAGGAAGAAGAAAGGAGGAAGAAAGAAAGGAAGAAGAAAGGAGGAAGAAGAAAGGAAGAAGAAAGGAGGAAGAAAGAAAGGAAGGAGGAAGAAGAAAGGAGGAAGAAGAAAGGAAGAAGAAAGGAGGAAGAAGAAAGGAGGAAGAAAGAAAGGAGGAAGAAGAAAGGAGGAAGAAGAAAGGAGGAAGAAAGAAAGGAGGAAGAAAGAAAGGAAGGAGGAAGAAGAAAGGAGGGAGAAGAAAGGAGGAAGAAGAAAGGAGGAAGAAAAAGGAGGAAGAAAGAAAGGAAGGAGGAAGAAGAAAGGAGGAAGAAAGAAAGGAAGAAGAAAGGAGGAAGAAGAAAGGAGGAAGAAAGAAAGGAAGGAGGAAGAAGAAAGGAAGAAGAAGAAAAGGAAGAAGAAAGGAGGAAGAAGGAAGAAGAAAGGAGGAAGAAGAAAGGAGGAGGAAGAAGAAACGAAGAAGAAAGGAGGAAGAAGAAAGGAGGAAGAAGAAAGGAGGAAGAAAGAAAGGAAGAAGAAAGGAGGAAGAAGAAAGGAAGAAGAAAGGAGGAAGAAGGAAGAAAGACGAAGAAAGGGGGAAGAAGAAAGGAAGAAGAAAGGAGGAAGAAAGAAAGGAAGGAGGAAGAACAAAGGAAGAAGAAGAAAAGGAAGAAGAAAGGAGGAAGAAGAAAGAAAGACGAAGAAAAGGAAGAAGAAAGGAGGAAGAAGAAAGGAAGAAGAAAGAAGGAAGAAAGAAGAAGAAGAAAGGAGGAAGAAAGAAGGAAGAAGAAAGGAAGAAGAAAGAAGGAAGAAGGAAGAAAGAAGAAGAAGAAAGGAGGAAGAAGAAAGAAGGAAGAAGAAAGGAGGAAGAAAGAAGAAGAAGAAAGGAGGAAGAAGAAAGAAGGAAGAAGAAAGGAGGAAGACATGGAAGGCAGAAATAGATAGAAAATAGTGAAGACAGAAGAAGGAGAACAGAAAGAACGTGCTCAGAAGGAGATAAGAATGTTGTTGAAGCTAGTGACGTACAGCATAGAACTAAATTTCAAGAAAAAAGAAGCGAAGAAAAATATGATTGAGCGAGTAAGATAAAAGAATGAGAAAAGAATAAGATGAAAGAAACGAAAAAGGAAGAAAAAAAGAAGAGAAAAGACAAGAAAGAAGAAGAGAAGAAAAAGAAGAAAAGATCCAAGGAAGAAAAGATTACAGAAAAGATGATAGGACGATAGACAGGAGAAGAACATGATCAGATAAGAAGAAAAGGGAGAAACAAGAAGAAGTGAATAACATTGAAGATTACTGGATGCACAGAAGAAGGTACAGTTAAGAAAGGATGATATGTAAAGATGGAAAGAAGAGAAAACAAGAAAGAGAGAAGAAGTAATGCTCATGGGGCATTTCCGATAGAGTCTCGAACTAACAACAGAGAGGCAATACCTTCAAGACTCACTTGTGATATGCACTTTATCAAACAGAGAAAAAAAAACCATGCGAAAGGGATCATCTGGCAAAAAGACTCATTGATGTGACCTTGACCTTAGACATCTAAATTTGCATTGCATTGATGTTCTGGCCAAACAAACAACAACATGGTATACCAATGAAAACTGGATGGAAGAAACAAAGTTCTATTATCCTTTTTCCCAAAGGGCTATGTTGTGACCTCGATCTTTGACTTTGCTTCTTTTCATAGGTGTCACCATGACCAATCATTGTACCATGTTTGCTGAAGAATATCTTTAAAAGACCTCCTCTCTCTTGCATGCAGAAATGTTTCCTATCAATATCGTGTGCTGCGTATTCCTTGACCCTTAACCTCTGGCTGATTTTGAATTTCTTAAGGAATTATGCTGCTGCACCATAGCCAGTCACAAGACCAAGGTTGATTCAAATT
>NC_134902.1:39975739-39980739 GCF_041734735.1 Babylonia areolata
CAAGAACCAAAAAATCTGTTCCTCGTCCCAATCTGAAATCCATCAACATTAACACTTTTTCTTCTCAAGCTGCTGAACGCCTTCCCAAAATTTCTTCCCGTACCGACGTATCCACACATTACAACACTGTCCTCTCTCAACTGCTGGATGAACATGCACCCCCCACTATCCGCATGCTCCCTGACAGACCCTCCGCCCCATGGCACACACAAGACATTCGACTTGCAAAACGCAAACGTCGCCAACTGGAAAGACGATGGCGATCAACAAAACTGCAAGTCCACAATCAAATATTCCGAAAACAAATAAATAAAGTCAAACATATGATCTCATCGGCAAAGACAACTTCTTTTCTTCTCAAGTTCTCGATGCCACATCCACCAAATCTCTTTACTCTGTCATGTCAAATCTTCTCGGAACTGCAAAAAAGACTCCTCTTCCTTCTGCCTACACTTTATCTGAACTCCCCAATGTCTTCTCCTCTTTCTTTTTCAACAAAGTCCAAAATATTCGTGCCATCTTAGAACAAATGTCTTTCCAACCTGCTCATCCTGATCCTCAATTCAACGGCACTCCTCTCCATTCCTTTAATCCATTGACTGAAACAGATGTCCATGAAATCCTGAAAGAAATGACAATAAAATCCTGTGAGCTCGATCCTATACCAGCCTCTGTCTTTTCCCAGTGTGTCTCACAGCTTCTCCCTACAATCACCAATATTGTCAACTCATCCCTTCTCACTGGAAAGTTTCCATCCACTTTCAAAACTGCAATCGTCCGACCTCTTCTGAAGAAACCCAACCTTGATGCAAACATTTTGAAAAACTATCGACCAGTTTCTAATCTTCCATTCATGTCCAAACTCCTTGAAAAAGCTGTCTTCAAGCAGCTCAGCAACCACCTTTGTTTCAACAATTTCATCCACCCATTTCAGTCTGCCTATCGCGCTGACCACAGCACCGAAACCACTCTCCTCCACATTCTGAACAATCTACTGATAGCGTCCGATTCAGGAAAAAATTTCCCTTCTCACTCTTCTCGACTTGTCAGCCGCCTTTGACACGATAGACCATTCAATCCTTCTTTCCCGTCTTCATTTTACATTTGGTATCAACGGTACTGTTCTAAACTGGTTCAAATCTTATCTCACTGATCGATTCCAGTCTGTCATTGTTGATCATTTTCAATCTGAACCCGTTAAAATCGAACATGGAGTCCCACAAGGATCTGTTTTAGGCGCAGTGCTCTTCACACTGTACACTGCTCCTCTCGCTGAAATTATCTACCGCCATAATATCTGTCATCATTCTTATGCTGATGACACTCAACTCCAGAAGAGTGATACCCCTGAAAAATTGTTGTCGCTCTTGCAAGAAACATCCAACTGCTTCCTGGACATTCAAAACTGGATGACTCTAAATAATTTACAATTAAACGCGGACAAAACTGAAGCAATGATCATGGGAACTAAACAAAAACTGTCTTCCATCACAAATGACACAATCAAACTTGGCAGTACATCCATCCCTCTTTCCACGTCAGTCAGGAACCTCGGTGTTGTCCTTGACAATATACTGTCCATGCAAAAATTTATCAGTCAGACATGTCAGTCCTGCTACTGTCAACTGCGGCGCATCAGTGCCGTCCGGAAATATCTGTCCACTGACGCAACATCTACACTTGCCGTTTCTCTCATTCTCTCTCGCCTTGACTACTGTAACTCTCTATTGTCTGGTTTGCTTGCTTCATCCATTCAGTCTCTTCAGCGCATACGAAACTCTGCTGCCCGACTCGTCCTCAGAAAGAAAAGATATGAGCACATCACTCCTCTTTTGCAACATCTCCACTGGCTCCCTGTCTCACACCGAATAAAGTACAAGATCAGCACTCTATGTTATAAATGTATTCACAAAACTGCCCCTTCCTATATCTGCGGCTGCCTTCACTTCTACACTCCATCTCGCTCACTACGATCGGCTTCGGATCCACTCTGTTTACGCATACCCAGATTCAAACACTCGACTGTTGGCCGCCGTTCTTTCTCTGTCTCTGGACCTTGCTTTTGGAATGAACTGCCTCTTTTGCTTCGTCAAGTCTCCACACTCAGCTGTTTCAAGTCTGGCTTTAAAACCCACCTCTTCCCAAAATAGCCTCCCTTGCCTGCCTCTTCCTTGTCTTTAGTTTCTACAGTTTTAGAGTTATGCATGCGTGTGAATGACTGGTGCGAAAGCGCTTTGATTTGTCTCTGCACAAGATTTAGCGCTATATAAATACTATTATTATTACACACACACACACACACACACACACACACACACACACACACACACACACAGATAGAGAGAGAGAGAGAGAAGCCTGATGAAACTCAAAATAACATCCTTGTTGCCAGCTCATGTCAGATTGTTCATCATCCAAGTTTCTGAAAATACTTAGGTATCTTTTTTTCTTTTTTTAAGACATTTTATTCACCAATGGCAGAAAAAAACACACACATACATACACGGCCAGTGTGGATGTGTGCATGGTGGTGATGATTGTGAAGAGGGACTGGGGGAATGAGTGCACTCCCTTTTGAAGCGGGGGATTTCTTCCCCTGCTGCTCTCTCACGGCCCTCTCACACTTCTGTCTGTGTTTTCTATAGATGGACACTTTTTGCCGTTTTAGTATTTCAAATTGTGTGTGCATATGTCTGGGTTTGTTAATGTTCTGGTGTGAGTTGAGTAATGTGTGCGCATCTCTCATGTACTCATTTTCCCTCTATACTCCGCATTTCCCCCACGGAAAACAGCGTTTCTGATAGCAAGCTCCTTCTCAAAAATAAGCTGAAGAGGAGCTGATTCTGTTTCTGTGTTGTTGTTGTTTTTTTTTAATGCTGATACATATTTTACCAATTAATATAAGATAATTGATATACGTATCATGCCCACTGGAAATATTAGGATTATCGATGCCAAATAGTATATCTATGTTTGATAATTTTACGTTGGAGTTTGTTTCTGCAAATATTTTCTTCTCAACTAATTTCCAAAAACGACACACAGCTGGACACTCACGAAAGAAGTGTTCAATAAAGTCAACAGTATCGTAACAATATGAGCGTTTGTTAGTTTCTTTTACTTTCATTTTGTTCAGCAAGATGTTAGTGGGATACATATTATGTAATATTTTCCAATGTAATACTACTCTAAGCCTTGTTTCTTTGGTGATGTCTCTTGCTTTAGACCAAGTTAATTTGCCAGTATCAATGTCAAGTTTTCTCTTCCCAAAAAAAGGAGACAGCTGGGATGGTACCTTCTTTGCATGCATGCAAGAGTTCCCTTATTTGCTTTGGCTTTCCGTTAAACAGGCTGGCTTCACAAGACCGTCTGCCTGTTTCTGTTTCTGCCTGGATCCACCCGATCCACTGTCCGGGGATGGAGTTCACCAAAGCATTGTACTGGAACAACGTGTTAGCTCTGTGTTGTCCGATCAAATCTTGAACCTCTGCAAGTGATAGCAGTCTGTTTTCATTGGGGTGAATCATGTCTCTTATTTGTTCGATGCCATTAGCAGTCCAACTTTGAAAGAATAGCACGTTGTTTTTATATTTTAATAGGGAATTATTGAACAGCAACTGAAAATGAAAATCATTGCATTTAACCTCAGATAGCCATGTTAAAGTTTTCTGATCTAAGTAGGTGACCCATACGGTGTTTTTTTTCTAAAAATCGTTATTAGGCAACTCGGTGTGTAAAAGATCCCTACTTTTGCAATTCATATAGAAGGCATTATCCCTCCTTGCAAGCATCTGTAAATGCCATCTTGGTATTGAAGCCCAGTTTTCCTCATCAGCTGCAGCAAAAAGCTTGCCAACCCATTGTAGATTTAAATATTCTTCAAAGTATAGCACATTTATCATATGAATACCTCCTTTATCTACACTAGCTTTCATTACCTTTCTTTTAACCTTTTCGAATGCTTTTTCATTATCATATTTCTTCTTCCACAGAAATCTATATAAAAAATAGTGTTTATTTTGTTTAGCACTGTCTTTGGAAGACCAACAAATTGCATCACAAAAAGAAATTGACTCAGTAGGAATGTCTTTATTATTATAACTTTACCTAGAATGCTGAGGTCACGTTTACTCTATTCTATTTGTGTGTGTGTGTGTGTGAGAGAGAGAGAGAGAGAGAGAGAGAGAGAGAGAGAGAGTCATCACCCTCTGTCTGTCTCTCTGTAATGTAATACAGTATACAATATGAATAGTATGTTTGGAGTAATAAGTATTTTGTCTTGTACTCACATGCAGCATAGATGTGACAGGAGTTTGCCAGACTGCAACACTCACTTGTGTGACAGGAGAGAGAGGGAAAGAGAGGGAAGGAGAAAGAAAGGGAGAAGAGAGGGGGAGACAGAGAAAGAGAGAGAGAGAGACGCTTGACGCTTTGATATTTTATTGTCATTACCTGCATAGGTCTATGAGAGAGAGAGAGAGAGAGAGTTAAACATACACACAGAGAGATTATGTATGTGTGTATGAACAATGAAATGTATGTGTGTATGAAATCATACACAATAAGATACATCTGATCTATAGTTTCTAATGTGGTGATTGCAAATTTCATATCATGCATGCATGAACATAATTCTAGTACACACACACACAGAGAGAGAGAGAGAGAGAGAGAGAGAGAGAGCGCCAAGTACAAGTACTTCTAAACGTCGTATGAAGTGAAAAGGGCTTACTTTTGAGAAAAGTCAAGACCGGAAATTTTCACGTTTCGTCAAGGGTATTAACTCTCATGGTTTATTATTTTGAACTGAAAAAGAATTGGCGATTCCAACTAATTTTACTGATATTTTTATGGCAGTTTGGGGCATAATCCAGTAAGTGATCAGGCGTTCACAAATCTTTCTCTGAATAAATATTTAACGGTCTCCTACTCTAACTTTTCATCACAGTAATTTTTATCGTGTATTGTCGATTGAATATTGGATTGAACGGGCAGGTCAA
>NC_134902.1:39985739-39990739 GCF_041734735.1 Babylonia areolata
TAAATGATGTGGGTTTGTTTTGTTGGGTTTTTTTTAAGTCGAGAAATTAATTGATTTTCGCAGGCTGCCTGTTGACTACCGCTGGGTTGTCACTGAACTCCAGACACATTGCTCCATCCGGTCCCAGCGCTGTGTTGGTGCTGAAGCAGGTAGGGTGATGGATGAGAATCCTTCAACCGTGCACATGTTTGGGAAGAGCGTTCATTTCTCAAAACACCGTACTGTGGACAGAAGGCCAGTGCGAGAACTGAACGGTCTCCGTGACACTGACAGTGGGGCTTCGTGTTCTGCTGTTCCGTCTACCTCCCCTCTTTTCTCTCCTCGTGACACTGACAGTGGGGCTTCGTGTTCTGCTGTTCCGTCAACCTCCCCTCTTTTCTCTCCTCGTGACACTGACAGTGGGGCTTCGTGTTCTGCTGTTCCATCTACCTCCCCTCTTTTCTCTCCTCGTGACACTGACAGTGGGGCTTCGTGTTCTGCTGTTCCATCTACCTCCCCTCCTTTCTCTCCTCGTGACACTGACAGTGGGGCTTCGTGTTCTGCTGTTCCGTCTACCTCCCGTGACACTGACAGTGGGGCTTCGTGTTCTGCTGTTCCCTCTACCTCCCCTCTTTTCTCTCCTCGTGACACTGACAGTGGGGCTTCGTGTTCTGCTGTTCCGTCTACCTCCCCTCCTTTCTCTCCTCGTGACACTGACAGTGGGGCTTCGTGTTCTGCTGTTCCGTCTACCTCCCCTCCTTTCTCTTCTTTCCAGCTGTCTCACACCTTTCTTTGTCCTGCTGTGTGCTGTTTTTCTTTCTTTTTCTTCTTGTTTTTCATTATACCTTTTATTTACCTTGCTTTCTATGGGCTATTTTTATTTCTTTTCCTTCTTTTTCGTTATACTTTTCTTTGTCCTGCTATTTGCTATGTTTCTTTATTTTTCTTGCTCCTTTTCTTTATTCCATTTATCTACCCTGCTTTCTATATGCTATTTTTCTTTATTTCTATTTTCCTTTTCTTTCATTTTTTCCCTTTTCCTGACAGTGGGGCTCCGTGTTCTGCTGTTCCGTCAACCTCCCTTCTTTTCTCTCCTCGTGACACTGACAGTGGGGCTTCGTGTTCTGCTGTTCCATCTACCTCCCCTCTTTTCTCTCCTCGTGACACTGACAGTGGGGCTTCGTGTTCTGCTGTTCCGTCTAACTCCCCTCTTTTCTCTCCTCGTGACACTGACAGTGGGACTTCGTGTTCTGCTGTTCCATCTACCTCCCCTCTTTTCTCTCCTCGTGACACTGACAGTGGGACTTCGTGTTCTGCTGTTCCCTCTACCTCCCCTCTTTTCTCTCCTCGTGACACTGACAGTGGGGCTTCGTGTTCTGCTGTTCCGTCAACCTCCCATCCATTCTCTTCTCGTGACACTGACAGTGGAACTTCGTGTTCTGCTGTTCCATCTACCTCCCCTCCTTTCTCTCCTCGTGACACTGACAGTGGGGCTTCGTGTTCTGCTGTTCCGTCTACCTCCCCTCCTTTCTCTTCTCGTGACACTGACAGTGGGGCTTCGTGTTCTGCTGTCCCGTCAACCTCCCCTCCTTTCTCTTCTCGTGACACTGACAGTGGGGCTTCGTGTTCTGCTGTTCCGTCTACCTCCCCTCCTTTCTCTTCTTTCCAGCTGTCTCACACCTTTCTTTGTCCTGCTGTGTGCTGTTTTTCTTTCTTTTTCTTCTTGTTTTTCATTATACCTTTTATTTACCTTGCTTTCTATGAGCTATTTTTATTTCTTTTTCTTCTTTTTCGTTATACTTTTCTTTGTCCTGCTATTTGCTCTTTTTCTTTATTTTTCTTGCTCCTTTTCTTTATTCCTTTTATCTACCCTGCTTTCTATATGCTATTTTTCTTTATTTCTATTTTCCTTTTCTTTCATTTTTTCCCTTTTCCGCTTCCTCCGCTTTTGCAGATTACCAGCCCGGGTCTGACAGACAGTGTATTTCCGGTAGATGGCGCCGGGCAGGAAGTACTGCTGCACCTCGGGAAGGTGTCGGGGTTTTCTGCGCGACAACCTCTTGGTCCTGCTGACCGTGTTGGGCGCGCTGATGGGTTCTGGCGTGGGGTTGGGGGTTCGAGCCCTGCAACCTTCTGCGGAGGTTGTCCTGTGGATTGGTGAGTGGCGGGCACTTGGCTGAATGGACATGGGACTCTCTCTCTCTCTCTCTCTCTCTCTCTCTCTCTCTCTCTCTCTCTCTCTCCCTCTCTCTCTGTCCCTCTGTATCTGTCTCTCTCTCGCTCTCTCTCTCTGTCTATGTCTCTCTCTGTCTCTGTCTCTCTCTGTCTGTCTGTCTGTCTGTCTGTCTGTCTCTCTCTCTCTCTCTCTCTCTCTGTCTGTCTCTTTGTATCTGTCTCTCTCTCACTCTCTCTCTCTGTCTATGTCTCTCTCTGTCTCTGTCTCTCTCTGTCTGTCTCTCTCTCACTCTGTCTCTCTCTGTATCTCTCTCTCTCTCTCTGTCCCTCTCCCTCTACCTCTCTTTATATTTCTGTTATATCATGTATTCTTCTATTTAATTCCATTGATATAAAAACGCGTTGTTGTTGTTTACCAAGGCGTTAAAAAAAACAGTGTCTAATTGCCAGAATTCTCTTTTTGTTTTCATGAGGTGTATGAAAGATGAACGAGTTACTAGTTATATGTTTATTGTATGAAGTGTATGAAAGATGAACGTGTTGAATGTTACATGTTTATTGTATGAAGTGTATGAAAGATGAACGTGTTGAATGTTACATGTTTATTGTATGAAGTGTATGAAAGATGAACGTGTTGAATGTTACATGTTTATTGTATGAAGTGTATGAAAGATGCACGAGTTACTTGTTATACGTTTATTGTATGGAGTTTATGAAAGATGCATGTGTTGAATGTTTATTGTATGAAGTGTATGAAAGATGCACGTGTTGAATGTTTATTGTATGAAGTGTATGAATGATGCACGAGTTACTAGCTATATGTTTATTGTATGAAGCGTGTGAAAGAATCATTGTTAACTGTGTCTTGTTTACTGTGTCTTGTATGCAGTGTGTGAGAGATATTCGTGTTGAATGTTCCTTGTATGAAGTGTGTGAGAGATATTCGTGTTGAATGTTCCTTGTATGAACTGTGTGAGAGATATTCGTGTTGAATGTTCCTTGTATGAAGTGTGTGAGAGATATTCGTGTTGAATGTTTCTTGTATGAAGTGTGTGAGAGATATTCGTGTTGAATGTTCCTTGTATGAAGTGTGTGAGAGATATTCGTGTTGAATGTTCCTTGTATGAAGTGTGTGACAGATGCTCGAGTGTAATGTTTCTTGCATCACACACACACACACACACACACACACACACACACACACACACACACACACCTGTGACAACAGCCTCACTGTTGGAAGGAAGGGGGTGGGCAGTGAAGGACTGGCACAGGGCTTTGTCTGACTGACGGACTGTTTGTGAACAGGGCTGCCCGGAGAGGTGTACATGAGGATGCTGAAGATGATGATACTGCCCCTCATCATCTGCTGTGTCCTCACAGGTACACACCTCTGTCTAGCTGGCTGTCTAGCTGGCTGTCTAGCTGTCTGGCTGGCTGGCTGTCTGGGCTGGCTCTCTGTTTGACGTCTGTCCATCTGTGTTTGCGCCTTTGTGTGAACATCTTTATCAGATGTACATTAGGATGCTGACGATGATGATGCTGCTTCTCGTTATCTGCTGTGTCCTCTCTTGTGCACACCTCTGTCTGTCTGTCTGTCTGTCTGTCTTTGTTTGTGCATGTGTCTGTATCAGTCTGTCTGTGTGTCTGTCTGTATGCATGTGTGTTTGTGTTTTTCTCTGTGTATGACTGTATCTGTCTGTATGTCTATCTGTATAGGTGTTTTCCTCTGTGTATGTCTCTGTATTTATCTGTCTGTATGTCTGTCTGTATTGGTGTTTTCCTCTGTGTATGTCTCTGTATCTGTCTGTCTGTATGTCTATCTGTATTGGTGTTTTTCTCAGTGTATGACTCTGTATCTGTCTGTATGTATGTCTGTCTATTTGGCGTTTTTCTCAGTGTATGACTCTGTATCTGTCTGTATGTATGTCTGTCTATTTGGCGTTTTCCTCTGTGTATGTCTCTGTATTTATCTGTCTGTATGTCTATCTGTATTGGTGTTTTCCTCTGTGTATGTCTCTGTATCTGTCTGTCTGTATGTCTGTCTGTATTGGTGTTTTCCTCTGTGTATGTCTCTGTATCTGTCTGTCTGTCTGTATGTCTATCTGTATTGGTGTTTTCCTCTGTGTATGTCTCTGTATCTGTCTGTCTGTATGTCTATCTGTATTGGCGTTTTTCTCTCTGTGTGTCTCTGTATTTATCTGTATGTATGTCTATCTGTATTGGTGTTTTCCTCTGTGTATGTCTCTGTATCTGTCTGTCTGTATGTCTGTCTGTATTGGTGTTTTCCTCTGTGTATGTCTCTGTATCTGTCTGTCTGTCTGTATGTATATCTGTATTGGTGTTTTCCTCTGTGTATGTCTCTGTATTTATCTGTCTGTATGTCTATCTGTATTGGTGTTTTTCTCTGTGTATGTCTCTGTATCTGTCTGTCTGTATGTCTATCTGTATTGGTGTTTTCCTCTGTGTATGTCTCTGTATCTGTCTGTCTGTATGTCTATCTGTATAGGTGTTTTCCTCTGTGTATGTCTCTGTATCTGTCTGTCTGTATGTCTGTCTGTATTGGTGTTTTCCTCTGTGTATGTCTCTGTATCTGTCTGTCTGTATGTCTGTCTGTATTGGTGTTTTCCTCTGTGTATGTCTCTGTATCTGTCTGTCTGTATGTCTGTCTGTATTGGTGTTTTCCTCTGTGTATGTCTGTGTATCTGTCTGTATGTATATCTGTATTGGTGTTTTCCTCTGTGTATGTCTGTGTATCTGTCTGTATGTATATCTGTATTGGTGTTTTCCTCTGTGTATGTCTCTGTATTTATCTGTCTGTATGTCTGTCTGTATTGGTGTTTTCC
>NC_134902.1:39995739-39998239 GCF_041734735.1 Babylonia areolata
GATTAGAAGGGGGCCAGATAAGGATTAGGGGGCAAAAGAAGAGGGGGCCATCACAGGAATGGGGGCAGAAAAACCCACCAGAGGGAGAGAAGAGGGGTTTATATGTGAGAGGGGGACTAGATTAGGGAGAGAGGGTATGACGAGAGAGGGGGGGGCCTGAAACAGAGGAGGAAGAAAGGGAGTGTTTGGGGGCAAAGGGGATGAGAGGGTTGTAGATGGTGCAAGGGGAGCAGATGATAAGAGAAAGGGGGTCGTAAGGGAGAGGGGCCAGGAGGGAGGGGCTCCTGACGAAAAAGGGGTACGCACTTAAAAGAGGGGGGGGAATTATCTTTTGGAGAGCAGGAGGGAGACTAAGAAGTGTCGGCAATTAGAGGGAGCAGAGAGTGTAATAGGGTCCATAAAGGGAAGAGAAAGGGTTCGAACGGCTGGTTGGGGCAAGGGGAAAGAGGGGGCCAGAGTAAAGATGGGCACCAGAAGAGGGATCAAGGGGAGAATAGTTTAGTGGCACAAGAGGTTCGGAGAGGGGCGGGAAATGGGAGACATGGGGCCTAGAGAGAGCTACTCAAAAAGGGTATTGGATGCTGAGAGTCGAGAGGGGGGCATTATGAGATTTAGCTGGTTGGCAAAGAGGATTAGGGGAATGAGGGAGAAGGGGCTTGAGAGAAGAGAGGGTTCAAGCATGGAGAGAGAGAGGGGGGCAGAGAGGGGAGAGGGGGGCCAGAGAGGGAGAGAGGGGGTCAGAGAGGGAGAGAGGGGGGGGCCAGAGAGGGAGAGGGGGCAGAGAGGGGAGAGAGGGGGCCAGAGAGGGAGAGAGGGGGGGCAGGCAGAGAGGGAGAGGGCAGGAGGCAGAGAGGAGAGGAGAGAGGGGGGCAGAGAGGGAGAGAGGGGGTCAGAGAGGGAGAGAGGGGGTCAGAGAGGGAGAGAGAGGGGGCCAGAGAGGGAGAGGGGGGCAGAGAGGGAGAGAGAGGGGGCCAGAGAGGAGAGAGGGGGGGGGCAGAGAGGGAGAGGGGGCAGAGAGGGAGAGAGAGGGGGCAGAGAGGGAGAGGGGGCCGAGAGAGGGAGAGGGGGGCAGAGAGGGAGAGAGAGGGGGCCAGAGAGGGAGAGAGGGGGGGGGCAGAGAGGGAGAGGGGGGCAGAGAGGGAGAGAGAGAGGGGGCAGAGAGGGAGAGGGGGCAGAGAGGAGAGAGTGGGGGCCAGAGAGGGGCCAGCAGAGAAAGGGGAGAGAGGGAGAGGGGGGCAGAGAGGGAGGAGAGGGGGGCCAGAGAGGGAGAGGGGGGCACAGAGGGGGGGCAGAGAAGGAGAGTGGGGGCAGAGAGAGAGGGGGGCAGAGAGGGAGAGAGAGAGGGGGGCAGAGAAGGAGAGAGAGGGAGGGGCAGAGAAGGAGAGAGAGGGGGGCCAGAGAAGGAGAGAGAGGGGGGGCAGAGAAGGAGAGAGAGGGGGGCCAGAGAAGGAGAGAGAGGGGGGGCAGAGAAGGAGAGAGAGGGGGGGCAGAGAAGGAGAGTGGGGGCAGAGAGAGAGGGGGGCAGAGAGGGAGACAGAGAGGGGGGCAGAGAGGGAGAGAGAGAGGGGGGGCAGAGAGGGAGAGAGAGGGGGGGGGGCAGAGAAGGAGAGTGGGGGCAGAGAGAGAGGGGGGCAGAGAGAGAGGGGGGGGGCAGAGAGGGAGAGAGAGAGGGGGGGCAGAGAAGGAGAGTGGGGGCAGAGAGAGAGGGGGGCAGAGAGGGAGGGGGGCAGAGAGGGAGAGAGAGAGGGGGGGCAGAGAGGGAGAGGGGGGGCAGAGAGGGAGAGGGTGTGGCAGAGAGGGTGGGGCAGAGAGAGAGGGGGGCAGAGAGGGAGAGAGAGAGGGGGGGGGCAGAGAGGGAGAGGGTGTGGCAGAGAGGGAGAGGGGGGGGGCAGAGAGGGAGAGGGGGGGGGGGCAGAGAGGGAGAGGGTGTGGCAGAGAGGGTGGGGCAGAAAGGGACAGAGAGGTGTTATTGTTGTTATTTGTCGGTTAAAGAAAACATTGCTACCTTTGGTTTTTCCCCCAGAAATCTCTTTCCTGACAACCTTGTGACGGCCTGTTTTCAGAAGGTATTTCTCACTGTGCGCCATTTCTCCTTGCTCGATTTTTTTTTCTTTCTTTCTCTTTCTTTCTATCTTCCTTCCTTCCTTTCTTTCATACCTTCTTTCTTGCTCTCTATCTTTCCTTCACCCTCTCTTACTTTCTTCTTTTTCCCCGTCTCTCTTTCTCTCTTTTCTTCTTTCTTCGTTTCTTGACCTGTGTATTTCTTGGTTTATTCTTTCTTTCCTTTAAGGTGGTGGACAGAAATAGGAACATTTATTTTGAAATTGTTCACATCTGAAAGTTGAAAAATGGATCAATGTTCAGGGATTCTAATTACCTTGAAGACGCACACTCCATTGATCTCTCTCTCTCTCTCTCTCTCTCTCTCTGTCTCTCTCTCTGTGTCTCTGTCTCTCTCTCTCTCTCTGTCTCTCTCTGTCTCTGTCACTGTCTCTCTCTA